>NW_026870705.1:0-204475 GCF_963576545.1 Limanda limanda | reverse complement strand
TACAAGCTCGGGGATGGTACCAATCGATCCGCAGGACCCAAATTAGTCCAGATGCAACCACTTTCCAAGTCTCTCCGACCTTCACAAAAAAAGTTATTCAATAATATCTCTTTCTTCCTATGTGCTTTCATCCCTAACCCTACCCTTTCCGAAAGTCGGAGAAGCTCAAGGAAGGTACCGATCGATGCGCGCTACCCCTTTAGTGGGGTAGAGCCTACTTGCAAGTCTCTCGACCTTCACAAAAAAAGTTATTCAAGAATATCTCTTTCTCCTATGTGCTTCCATCCCTAACCCTAACCCTAACCCTTCCGAAAGTCGGAGAAGCTCATGGATGGTACCGATCGATGCGCGCTACCCCATTTAGTGGGGTAAGCCTACTTGCAAAGTCTCTCCGACCCTTCACAAAAAAGTTATTCAAGAATATCTCTTTCTCCTATGTTGCTTTCATCCCTAACCCTAACCCTACCCTTCCGAAAGTCGGAGAAGCTCAAGGATGGTACGATCGATGCGCGCTACCCCATTTAGTGGGGGTAAGCCTACTTGCAAGTCTCTCCGACCTTCACAAAAAAAGTTATTCAAGAATATCTCTTTCTCCTATGTGCTTTCATCCCTAACCTAACCCTTCCGAAAGTCGGAGAAGCTCAAGGAATGGTACCGATCGATGCGCGCTACCCCATTTAGTTGGGGGTAGAGGCCTACTTGCAAGTCTCTCCGACCTTCACAAAAAAAGTTATTCAAGAATATCTCTTTCTCCTATGTGCTTTCATCCCTAACCCTAACCCTAACCCTTCCGAAAGTCGGAGAAGCTCAAGGATGGTACCGATCGATGCGCGCAACCCCATTTAGTGGGGGTAGAGCCTACTTGCAAGTCTCTCCGACCTTCACAAAAAAAGTTATTCAAGAATATCACCTCAGATTATGGGGAATTTCGTCGGTCAACCTCTTCCGAAGGTCGTACAAGCTCGGGGATGGTACCAATCGATCCGCAGGACCAAATTAGTCCAGATGGCAACCACTTTCAAGTCCTCTCCGACCTTCACAAAAAAGTTATTCAAGAATATCTCTTCTCCTTGTCTTTTCATCCCTAACCCTAACCCTAACCCTTCCGAAAAGTCGGAGAAGCTCAAGGATGGTACCGATCGATGCGCGCAACCCCATTTAGTGGGGGTAGAGCCTACTTGCAAGTCTCTCCGACCTTCACAAAAAAAGTAATTCAAGAATATCTCCTCAGATTTGGGGGAATTTCGTCGGTCGACCTTCTCCGAAGGTCGTACAAGCTCGGGGATGGTACCAACGATCTGCAGGACCCAAATTAGTCCAGATGCAACCACTTTCAAGTCTCTCCGACCTTCACAAAAAAGTTATTCAAGAATATCTCTTTCTCCTATGTGCTTTCATCCCTAACCCTAACCCTAACCCTTCCGAAAGTCGGAGAAGCTCAAAGATGGTACCGATCGATGCGCGCTACCCCATTTAGTGGGGGTAGAGCCTAACTTGCAAGTCTCTCCGGACCTTCACAAAAAAAGTTATTCAAGAATATCTCTTTATCCTATGTGCTTTCATTCCTAACCCTAACCCTAACCTTTCCGAAAGTCGGAGAAGCTCTAGGATGGTACCGATCGATGCGCGCAACCCCATTTAGTGGGGGTAGAGCCTACTGCAAGTCTCTCCGACCTTCACAAAAAAAGTTATTCAAGAATATCTCCTCAGATTTGGGGGAATTTCGTCGGTCGACCTCTTCCGAAGGTCGTACAAGCTCGGGGATGGTACCAATCGATCCGCAAGACCCAAATTAGTCCAGATGCAACCACTTTTCAAGTCTCTCCGACCTTCACAAAAAAAGTTATTCAAGAATATCTCTTTCTCCTATGTGCTTTCATCCCTAACCCTAACCCTAACCCTTCCGAAAGTCGGAGAAGCTCAAGGATGGTACCGATCGATGCGCGCAACCCCATTTAGTGGGGGTAGAGCCTACTTGCAAGTCTCTCCGACCTCACAAAAAAAGTTATTCAAGAATATCTCCTCAGATTTGGGGAATTTCGCGGTCGACCTCTTCCGAAGGTCGTACAAGCTCGGGGATGGTACCAATCGATCTGCAGGACCCAAATTAGTCCCAGATGCAACCACTTTTCCAAGTCTCTCCGACCTTCACAAAAAAAGTTATTCAAGAATATCTCTTTCTCCTATGTGCTTTCATCCCTAACCCTAACCCTAACCCTTCCGAAAGTCGGAGAAGCTCAAAGATGGTACCGATCGATGCGCGCTACCCCATTTAGTGGGGGTAGAGCCTACTTGCAAGTCTCTCCGACCTTCACAAAAAAAGTTATTCAAGAATATCTCTTTCTCCTATGTGCTTTCATCCCTAACCCTAACCCTAACCCTTCCGAAAGTCGGAGAAGCTCAAGGATGGTACCGATCGATGCGCGCAACCCCATTTAGTGGGGTAAGCCTACTTGCAAGTCTCTCCGACCTTCACAAAAAAAGTTATTCAAGAATATCTCCTCAGATTTGGGGGAATTTCGTCGGTCGACCTCTTCCGAAGGTCGTACAAGCTCGGGGATGGTACCATCGATCCCGCAGGACCCAAAATTAGTCCAGATGCAACCACTTTTCAAGTCTCTCCGACCTTCACAAAAAAAGTTATTCAAGAATATCTCTTTCTCCTATGTGCTTTCATCCCTACCCTAACCCTAACCCTTCCGAAAGTCGGAGAAGCTCAAGGATGGTACCGATCGATGCGCGCAACCCCATTTAGTGGGGGTAGAGCCTACTTGCAAGTCTCTCCGACCTTCACAAAAAAAGTTATTCAAGAATATCTCCTCAGATTTGGGGGAATTCGTCGGTCGACCTCTTCCGAAGGTCGTACAAGCTCGGGGATGGTACCAATCGATCCGCAGGACCCAAATTAGTCCAGATGCAACCACTTTCCAAGTCTCTCCGACCTTCACAAAAAAAGTTATTCAAGAATATCTCTTTCTCCTATGTGCTTTCATCCCTAACCCTAACCCTTCCGAAAGTCGGAGAAGCTCAAGGATGGTACCGATCGATGCGCGCAACCCCATTTAGTGGGGGTAGAGCCTACTTGCAAGTCTCTCCGACCTTCACAAAAAAAGTTATTCAAGAATATCTCCTCAGATTTGGGGGAATTTCGTCGGTCGACCTCTTCCGAAGGACGTACAAGCTCGGGGATGGTACCAATCGATCCGCAGGACCCAAATTAGTCCAGATGCAACCACTTTCAAGTCTCTCCGACCTTCACAAAAAAAGTTATTCAAGAATATCTCTTTCTCCTATGTGCTTTCATCCCTAACCCTAACCCTTCCGAAAGTCGGAGAAGCTCAAGGATGGTACCGATCGATGCGCGCAACCCCATTTAGTGGGGGGTAGAGCCTACTTGCAAGTCTCTCCGACCTTCACAAAAAAAGTTATTCAAGAATATCTCCTCAGATTTGGGGGAATTTCGTCGGTCGACCTCTTCCGAAGGTCGTACAAGCTCGGGGATGGTACCAATCGATCCGCAGGACCCAAATTAGTCCAGATGCAACCACTTTCCAAGTCTCTCCGACCTTCACAAAAAAAGTTATTCAAGAATATCTCTTTCTCCTATGTGCTTTCATCCCTAACCCTAACCCTAACCCTTCCGAAAGTCGGAGAAGCTCAAGGATGGTACCGATCGATGCGCGCAACCCCATTTAGTGGGGGTAGAGCCTACTTGCAAGTCTCTCCGACCTTCACAAAAAAAGTTATTCAAGAATATCTCCTCAGATTTGGGGGAATTTCGTCGGTCGACCTCTTCCGAAGGTCGTACAAGCTCGGGATGGTACCAATCGATCTGCAGACCCCAAATTAGTCCAGATGCAACCACTTTTCCAAGTCTCTCCGACCTTCACAAAAAAAGTTATTCAAGAATATCTCTTTCTCCTATGTGCTTTCATCCCTAACCCTAACCCTTCCGAAAGTCGGAGAAGCTCAAGGATGGTACCGATCGATGCGCGCTACCCCATTTAGTGGGGGTAGAGCCTACTTGCAAGTCTCTCCGACCTTCACAAAAAAAGTTATTCAAGAATATCTCTTTCTCCTATGTGCTTTCATCCCTAACCCTAACCCTAACCCTTCCGAAAGTCGGAGAAGCTCAAGGATGGTACCGATCGATGCGCGCTACCCCATTTAGTGGGGGTAGAGCCTACTTTGCAAGTCTCTCCGACCTTCACAAAAAAAGTTATTCAAGAATATCTCTTTCTCCTATGTGCTTTCATCCCTAACCCTAACCCTAACCCTTCCGAAAGTCGGAGAAGCTCAAGGATGGTACCGATCGATGCGCGCAACCCCATTTAGTGGGGGTAGAGCCTACTTGCAAGTCTCTCCGACCTTCACAAAAAAGTTATTCAAGAATATCTCCTCAGATTTGGGGGAATTTCGTCGGTCGACCTCTTCCGAAGGTCGTACAAGCTCGGGGATGGTACCAATCGATCCGCAGGACCCAAATTAGTCCAGATGCAACCACTTTTCAAGTCTCTCCGACCTTCACAAAAAAAGTTATTCAAGAATATCTCTTTCTCCTATGTGCTTTCATCCCTAACCCTAACCCTAACCCTTCCGAAAGTCGGAGAAGCTCAAGGATGGTACCGATCGATGCGCGCTACCCCATTTAGTGGGGGTAGAGCCTACTTGCAAGTCTCTCCGACCTTCACAAAAAAAGTTATTCAAGAATATCTCTTTCTCCTATGTGCTTTCATCCCTAACCCTAACCCTAACCCTTCCGAAAGTCGGAGAAGCTCAAGGATGGTACCGATCGATGCGCGCAACCCCATTTTAGTGGGGGTAGAGCCTACTTGCAAGTCTCTCCGACCTTCACAAAAAAAGTTATTCAAGAATATCTCCTCAGATTTGGGGGAATTTCGTCGGTCGACCTCTTCCGAAGGTCGTACAAGCTCGGGGATGGTACCAATCGATCCGCAGGACCCAAATTAGTCCAGATGCAACCACTTTTCAAGTCTCTCCGACCTTCACAAAAAAAGTTATTCAAGAATATCTCTTTCTCCTATGTGCTTTCATCCCTAACCCTAACCCTAACCCTTCCGAAAGTCGGAGAAGCTCAAGGATGGTACCGATCGATGCGCGCAACCCCATTTAGTGGGGGTAGAGCCTACTTGCAAGTCTCTCCGACCTTCACAAAAAAAGTTATTCAAGAATATCTCCTCAGATTTGGGGGAATTTCGTCGGTCGACCTCTTCCGAAGGTCGTACAAGCTCGGGGATGGTACCAATCGATCCGCAGGACCCAAATTAGTCCAGATGCAACCACTTTCCAAGTCTCTCCGACCTTCACAAAAAAAGTTATTCAAGAATATCTCTTTCTCCTATGTGCTTTCATCCCTAACCCTAACCCTTCCGAAAGTCGGAGAAGCTCAAGGATGGTACCGATCGATGCGCGCAACCCCATTTAGTGGGGGTAGAGCCTACTTGCAAGTCTCTCCGACCTTCACAAAAAAAGTTATTCAAGAATATCTCCTCAGATTTGGGGGAATTTCGTCGGTCGACCTCTTCCGAAGGACGTACAAGCTCGGGGATGGTACCAATCGATCCGCAGGACCCAAATTAGTCCAGATGCAACCACTTTCCAAGTCTCTCCGACCTTCACAAAAAAAGTTATTCAAGAATATCTCTTTCTCCTATGTGCTTTCATCCCTAACCCTAACCCTTCCGAAAGTCGGAGAAGCTCAAGGATGGTACCGATCGATGCGCGCAACCCCATTTAGTGGGGGTAGAGCCTACTTGCAAGTCTCTCCGACCTTCACAAAAAAAGTTATTCAAGAATATCTCCTCAGATTTGGGGGAATTTCGTCGGTCGACCTCTTCCGAAGGTCGTACAAGCTCGGGGATGGTACCAATCGATCCGCAGGACCCAAATTAGTCCAGATGCAACCACTTTCCAAGTCTCTCCGACCTTCAACAAAAAAAGTTATTCAAGAATATCTCTTTCTCCTATGTGCTTTCATCCCTAACCCTAACCCTAACCCTTCCGAAAGTCGGAGAAGCTCAAGGATGGTACCGATCGATGCGCGCAACCCCATTTAGTGGGGGTAGAGCCTACTTGCAAGTCTCTCCGACCTTCACAAAAAAAGTTATTCAAGAATATCTCCTCAGATTTGGGGGAATTTCGTCGGTCGACCTCTTCCGAAGGACGTACAAGCTCGGGGATGGTACCAATCGATCCGCAGGACCCAAATTAGTCCAGATGCAACCACTTTCCAAGTCTCTCCGACCTTCACAAAAAAAGTTATTCAAGAATATCTCTTTCTCCTATGTGCTTTCATCCCTAACCCTAACCCTTCCGAAAGTCGGAGAAGCTCAAGGATGGTACCGATCGATGCGCGCTACCCCATTTAGTGGGGGTAGAGCCTACTTGCAAGTCTCTCCGACCTTCACAAAAAAAGTTATTCAAGAATATCTCTTTCTCCTATGTGCTTTCATCCCTAACCCTAACCCTAACCCTTCCGAAAGTCGGAGAAGCTCAAGGATGGTACCGATCGATGCGCGCTACCCCATTTAGTGGGGGTAAAGCCTACTTGCAAGTCTCTCCGACCTTCACAAAAAAAGTTATTCAAGAATATCTCTTTCTCCTATGTGCTTTCATCCCTAACCCTAACCCTAACCCTTCCGAAAGTCGGAGAAGCTCAAGGATGGTACCGATCGATGCGCGCAACCCCATTTAGTGGGGGTAGAGCCTACTTGCAAGTCTCTCCGACCTTCACAAAAAAAGTTATTCAAGAATATCTCCTCAGATTTGGGGGAATTTCGTCGGTCGACCTCTTCCGAAGGTCGTACAAGCTCGGGGATGGTACCAATCGATCCGCAGGACCCAAATTAGTCCAGATGCAACCACTTTTCAAGTCTCTCCGACCTTCACAAAAAAAGTTATTCAAGAATATCTCTTTCTCCTATGTGCTTTCATCCCTAACCCTAACCCTAACCCTTCCGAAAGTCGGAGAAGCTCAAGGATGGTACTGATCGATGCGCGCTACCCCATTTAGTGGGGGTAGAGCCTACTTGCAAGTCTCTCCGACCTTCACAAAAAAAGTTATTCAAGAATATCTCTTTCTCCTATGTGCTTTCATCCCTAACCCTAACCCTAACCCTTCCGAAAGTCGGAGAAGCTCAAGGATGGTACCGATCGATGCGCGCTACCCCATTTAGTGGGGGTAGAGCCTACCTGCAAGTCTCTCCGACCTTCACAAAAAAAGTTATTCAAGATATCTCCTCAGATTTGGGGGAATTTCGTCGGTCGACCTCTTCCGAAGGTCGTACAAGCTCGGGGATGGTACCAATCGATCCGCAGGACCCAAATTAGTCCAGATGCAACCACTTTCCAAGTCTCTCCGACCTTCACAAAAAAAGTTATTCAAGAATATCTCTTTCTCCTATGTGCTTTCATCCCTAACCCTAACCCTAACCCTTCCGAAAGTCGGAGAAGCTCAAGGATGGTACCGATCGATGCGCGCTACCCCATTTAGTGGGGGTAGAGCCTACTTGCAAGTCTCTCCGACCTTCACAAAAAAAGTTATTCAAGAATATCTCTTTCTCCTATGTGCTTTCATCCCTAACCCTAACCCTAACCCTTCCGAAAGTCGGAGAAGCTCAAGGATGGTACCGATCGATGCGCGCTACCCCATTTAGTGGGGGTAGAGCCTACTTGCAAGTCTCTCCGACCTTCACAAAAAAAGTTATTCAAGAATATCTCTTTCTCCTATGTGCTTTCATCCCTAACCCTAACCCTAACCCTTCCGAAAGTCGGAGAAGCTCAAGGATGGTACTGATCGATGCGCGCAACCCCATTTAGTGGGGGTAGAGCCTACTTGCAAGTCTCTCCGACCTTCACAAAAAAAGTTATTCAAGAATATCTCCTCAGATTTGGGGGAATTTCGTCGGTCGACCTCTTCCGAAGGTCGTACAAGCTCGGGGATGGTACCAATCGATCCGCAGGACCCAAATTAGTCCAGATGCAACCACTTTTCAAGTCTCTCCGACCTTCACAAAAAAAGTTATTCAAGAATATCTCTTTCTCCTATGTGCTTTCATCCCTAACCCTAACCCTAACCCTTCCGAAAGTCGGAGAAGCTCAAGGATGGTACCGATCGATGCGCGCTACCCCATTTAGTGGGGGTAGAGCCTACTTGCAAGTCTCTCCGACCTTCACAAAAAAAGTTATTCAAGAATATCTCTTTCTCCTATGTGCTTTCATCCCTAACCCTAACCCTAACCCTTCCGAAAGTCGGAGAAGCTCAAGGATGGTACCGATCGATGCGCGCTACCCCATTTAGTGGGGGTAGAGCCTACTTGCAAGTCTCTCCGACCTTCACAAAAAAAGTTATTCAAGAATATCTCCTCAGATTTGGGGGAATTTCGTCGGTCGACCTCTTCCGAAGGTCGTACAAGCTCGGGGATGGTACCAATCGATCTGCAGGACCCAAATTAGTCCAGATGCAACCACTTTTCAAGTCTCTCCGACCTTCACAAAAAAAGTTATTCAAGAATATCTCTTTCTCCTATGTGCTTTCATCCCTAACCCTAACCCTAACCCTTCCGAAAGTCGGAGAAGCTCAAAGATGGTACCGATCGATGCGCGCTACCCCATTTAGTGGGGGTAGAGCCTACTTGCAAGTCTCTCCGACCTTCACAAAAAAAGTTATTCAAGAATATCTCTTTCTCCTATGTGCTTTCATCCCTAACCCTAACCCTAACCCTTCCGAAAGTCGGAGAAGCTCAAGGATGGTACCGATCGATGCGCGCAACCCCATTTAGTGGGGGTAGAGCCTACTTGCAAGTCTCTCCGACCTTCACAAAAAAAGTTATTCAAGAATATCTCCTCAGATTTGGGGGAATTTCGTCGGTCGACCTCTTCCGAAGGTCGTACAAGCTCGGGGATGGTACCAATCGATCCGCAGGACCCAAATTAGTCCAGATGCAACCACTTTTCAAGTCTCTCCGACCTTCACAAAAAAAGTTATTCAAGAATATCTCTTTCTCCTATGTGCTTTCATCCCTAACCCTAACCCTAACCCTTCCGAAAGTCGGAGAAGCTCAAGGATGGTACCGATCGATGCGCGCAACCCCATTTAGTGGGGGTAGAGCCTACTTGCAAGTCTCTCCGACCTTCACAAAAAAAGTTATTCAAGAATATCTCCTCAGATTTGGGGGAATTTCGTCGGTCGACCTCTTCCGAAGGTCGTACAAGCTCGGGGATGGTACCAATCGATCCGCAGGACCCAAATTAGTCCAGATGCAACCACTTTTCAAGTCTCTCCGACCTTCACAAAAAAAGTTATTCAAGAATATCTCTTTCTCCTATGTGCTTTCATCCCTAACCCTAACCCTAACCCTTCCGAAAGTCGGAGAAGCTCAAGGATGGTACCGATCGATGCGCGCAACCCCATTTAGTGGGGGTAGAGCCTACTTGCAAGTCTCTCCGACCTTCACAAAAAAAGTTATTCAAGAATATCTCCTCAGATTTGGGGGAATTTCGTCGGTCGACCTCTTCCGAAGGTCGTACAAGCTCGGGGATGGTACCAATCGATCCGCAGGACCCAAATTAGTCCAGATGCAACCACTTTCCAAGTCTCTCCGACCTTCACAAAAAAAGTTATTCAAGAATATCTCTTTCTCCTATGTGCTTTCATCCCTAACCCTAACCCTAACCCTTCCGAAAGTCGGAGAAGCTCAAGGATGGTACCGATCGATGCGCGCAACCCCATTTAGTGGGGGTAGAGCCTACTTGCAAGTCTCTCCGACCTTCACAAAAAAAGTTATTCAAGAATATCTCCTCAGATTTGGGGGAATTTCGTCGGTCGACCTCTTCCGAAGGTCGTACAAGCTCGGGGATGGTACCAATCGATCCGCAGGACCCAAATTAGTCCAGATGCAACCACTTTCCAAGTCTCTCCGACCTTCACAAAAAAAGTTATTCAAGAATATCTCTTTCTCCTATGTGCTTTCATCCCTAACCCTAACCCTAACCCTTCCGAAAGTCGGAGAAGCTCAAGGATGGTACCGATCGATGCGCGCAACCCCATTTAGTGGGGGTAGAGCCTACTTGCAAGTCTCTCCGACCTTCACAAAAAAAGTTATTCAAGAATATCTCCTCAGATTTGGGGGAATTTCGTCGGTCGACCTCTTCCGAAGGTCGTACAAGCTCGGGGATGGTACCAATCGATCCGCAGGACCCAAATTAGTCCAGATGCAACCACTTTTCAAGTCTCTCCGACCTTCACAAAAAAAGTTATTCAAGAATATCTCTTTCTCCTATGTGCTTTCATCCCTAACCCTAACCCTAACCCTTCCGAAAGTCGGAGAAGCTCAAGGATGGTACCGATCGATGCGCGCAACCCCATTTAGTGGGGGTAGAGCCTACTTGCAAGTCTCTCCGACCTTCACAAAAAAAGTTATTCAAGAATATCTCCTCAGATTTGGGGGAATTTCGTCGGTCGACCTCTTCCGAAGGTCGTACAAGCTCGGGGATGGTACCAATCGATCCGCAGGACCCAAATTAGTCCAGATGCAACCACTTTTCAAGTCTCTCCGACCTTCACAAAAAAAGTTATTCAAGAATATCTCTTTCTCCTATGTGCTTTCATCCCTAACCCTAACCCTAACCCTTCCGAAAGTCGGAGAAGCTCAAGGATGGTACCGATCGATGCGCGCTACCCCATTTAGTGGGGGTAGAGCCTACTTGCAAGTCTCTCCGACCTTCACAAAAAAAGTTATTCAAGAATATCTCCTCAGATTTGGGGGAATTTCGTCGGTCGACCTCTTCCGAAGGTCGTACAAGCTCGGGGATGGTACCAATCGATCTGCAGGACCCAAATTAGTCCAGATGCAACCACTTTTCAAGTCTCTCCGACCTTCACAAAAAAAGTTATTCAAGAATATCTCTTTCTCCTATGTGCTTTCATCCCTAACCCTAACCCTAACCCTTCCGAAAGTCGGAGAAGCTCAAAGATGGTACCGATCGATGCGCGCTACCCCATTTAGTGGGGGTAGAGCCTACTTGCAAGTCTCTCCGACCTTCACAAAAAAAGTTATTCAAGAATATCTCTTTCTCCTATGTGCTTTCATCCCTAACCCTAACCCTAACCCTTCCGAAAGTCGGAGAAGCTCAAGGATGGTACCGATCGATGCGCGCAACCCCATTTAGTGGGGGTAGAGCCTACTTGCAAGTCTCTCCGACCTTCACAAAAAAAGTTATTCAAGAATATCTCCTCAGATTTGGGGGAATTTCGTCGGTCGACCTCTTCCGAAGGTCGTACAAGCTCGGGGATGGTACCAATCGATCCGCAGGACCCAAATTAGTCCAGATGCAACCACTTTTCAAGTCTCTCCGACCTTTACAAAAAAAGTTATTCAAGAATATCTCTTTCTCCTATGTGCTTTCATCCCTAACCCTAACCCTAACCCTTCCGAAAGTCGGAGAAGCTCAAGGATGGTACCGATCGATGCGCGCAACCCCATTTAGTGGGGGTAGAGCCTACTTGCAAGTCTCTCCGACCTTCACAAAAAAAGTTATTCAAGAATATCTCCTCAGATTTGGGGGAATTTCGTCGGTCGACCTCTTCCGAAGGTCGTACAAGCTCGGGGATGGTACCAATCGATCCGCAGGACCCAAATTAGTCCAGATGCAACCACTTTTCAAGTCTCTCCGACCTTCACAAAAAAAGTTATTCAAGAATATCTCTTTCTCCTATGTGCTTTCATCCCTAACCCTAACCCTAACCCTTCCGAAAGTCGGAGAAGCTCAAGGATGGTACCGATCGATGCGCGCAACCCCATTTAGTGGGGGTAGAGCCTACTTGCAAGTCTCTCCGACCTTCACAAAAAAAGTTATTCAAGAATATCTCCTCAGATTTGGGGGAATTTCGTCGGTCGACCTCTTCCGAAGGTCGTACAAGCTCGGGGATGGTACCAATCGATCCGCAGGACCCAAATTAGTCCAGATGCAACCACTTTCCAAGTCTCTCCGACCTTCACAAAAAAAGTTATTCAAGAATATCTCTTTCTCCTATGTGCTTTCATCCCTAACCCTAACCCTAACCCTTCCGAAAGTCGGAGAAGCTCAAGGATGGTACCGATCGATGCGCGCAACCCCATTTAGTGGGGGTAGAGCCTACTTGCAAGTCTCTCCGACCTTCACAAAAAAAGTTATTCAAGAATATCTCCTCAGATTTGGGGGAATTTCGTCGGTCGACCTCTTCCGAAGGTCGTACAAGCTCGGGGATGGTACCAATCGATCCGCAGGACCCAAATTAGTCCAGATGCAACCACTTTCCAAGTCTCTCCGACCTTCACAAAAAAAGTTATTCAAGAATATCTCTTTCTCCTATGTGCTTTCATCCCTAACCCTAACCCTAACCCTTCCGAAAGTCGGAGAAGCTCAAGGATGGTACCGATCGATGCGCGCAACCCCATTTAGTGGGGGTAGAGCCTACTTGCAAGTCTCTCCGACCTTCACAAAAAAAGTTATTCAAGAATATCTCCTCAGATTTGGGGGAATTTCGTCGGTCGACCTCTTCCGAAGGTCGTACAAGCTCGGGGATGGTACCAATCGATCCGCAGGACCCAAATTAGTCCAGATGCAACCACTTTTCAAGTCTCTCCGACCTTCACAAAAAAAGTTATTCAAGAATATCTCTTTCTCCTATGTGCTTTCATCCCTAACCCTAACCCTAACCCTTCCGAAAGTCGGAGAAGCTCAAGGATGGTACCGATCGATGCGCGCAACCCCATTTAGTGGGGGTAGAGCCTACTTGCAAGTCTCTCCGACCTTCACAAAAAAAGTTATTCAAGAATATCTCCTCAGATTTGGGGGAATTTCGTCGGTCGACCTCTTCCGAAGGTCGTACAAGCTCGGGGATGGTACCAATCGATCTGCAGGACCCAAATTAGTCCAGATGCAACCACTTTTCAAGTCTCTCCGACCTTCACAAAAAAAGTTATTCAAGAATATCTCTTTCTCCTATGTGCTTTCATCCCTAACCCTAACCCTAACCCTTCCGAAAGTCGGAGAAGCTCAAAGATGGTACCGATCGATGCGCGCTACCCCATTTAGTGGGGGTAGAGCCTACTTGCAAGTCTCTCCGACCTTCACAAAAAAAGTTATTCAAGAATATCTCTTTCTCCTATGTGCTTTCATCCCTAACCCTAACCCTAACCCTTCCGAAAGTCGGAGAAGCTCAAGGATGGTACCGATCGATGCGCGCAACCCCATTTAGTGGGGGTAGAGCCTACTTGCAAGTCTCTCCGACCTTCACAAAAAAAGTTATTCAAGAATATCTCCTCAGATTTGGGGGAATTTCGTCGGTCGACCTCTTCCGAAGGTCGTACAAGCTCGGGGATGGTACCAATCGATCCGCAGGACCCAAATTAGTCCAGATGCAACCACTTTTCAAGTCTCTCCGACCTTCACAAAAAAAGTTATTCAAGAATATCTCTTTCTCCTATGTGCTTTCATCCCTAACCCTAACCCTAACCCTTCCGAAAGTCGGAGAAGCTCAAGGATGGTACCGATCGATGCGCGCAACCCCATTTAGTGGGGGTAGAGCCTACTTGCAAGTCTCTCCGACCTTCACAAAAAAAGTTATTCAAGAATATCTCCTCAGATTTGGGGGAATTTCGTCGGTCGACCTCTTCCGAAGGTCGTACAAGCTCGGGGATGGTACCAATCGATCCGCAGGACCCAAATTAGTCCAGATGCAACCACTTTCCAAGTCTCTCCGACCTTCACAAAAAAAGTTATTCAAGAATATCTCTTTCTCCTATGTGCTTTCATCCCTAACCCTAACCCTAACCCTTCCGAAAGTCGGAGAAGCTCAAGGATGGTACCGATCGATGCGCGCAACCCCATTTAGTGGGGGTAGAGCCTACTTGCAAGTCTCTCCGACCTTCACAAAAAAAGTTATTCAAGAATATCTCCTCAGATTTGGGGGAATTTCGTCGGTCGACCTCTTCCGAAGGACGTACAAGCTCGGGGATGGTACCAATCGATCCGCAGGACCCAAATTAGTCAAGATGCAACCACTTTCCAAGTCTCTCCGACCTTCACAAAAAAAGTTATTCAAGAATATCTCTTTCTCCTATGTGCTTTCATCCCTAACCCTAACCCTTCCGAAAGTCGGAGAAGCTCAAGGATGGTACCGATCGATGCGCGCAACCCCATTTAGTGGGGGTAGAGCCTACTTGCAAGTCTCTCCGACCTTCACAAAAAAAGTTATTCAAGAATATCTCCTCAGATTTGGGGGAATTTCGTCGGTCGACCTCTTCCGAAGGTCGTACAAGCTCGGGGATGGTACCAATCGATCCGCAGGACCCAAATTAGTCCAGATGCAACCACTTTCCAAGTCTCTCCGACCTTCACAAAAAAAGTTATTCAAGAATATCTCTTTCTCCTATGTGCTTTCATCCCTAACCCTAACCCTAACCCTTCCGAAAGTCGGAGAAGCTCAAGGATGGTACCGATCGATGCGCGCAACCCCATTTAGTGGGGGTAGAGCCTACTTGCAAGTCTCTCCGACCTTCACAAAAAAAGTTATTCAAGAATATCTCCTCAGATTTGGGGGAATTTCGTCGGTCGACCTCTTCCGAAGGACGTACAAGCTCGGGGATGGTACCAATCGATCCGCAGGACCCAAATTAGTCCAGATGCAACCACTTTCCAAGTCTCTCCGACCTTCACAAAAAAAGTTATTCAAGAATATCTCTTTCTCCTATGTGCTTTCATCCCTAACCCTAACCCTTCCGAAAGTCGGAGAAGCTCAAGGATGGTACCGATCGATGCGCGCTACCCCATTTAGTGGGGGTAGAGCCTACTTGCAAGTCTCTCCGACCTTCACAAAAAAAGTTATTCAAGAATATCTCTTTCTCCTATGTGCTTTCATCCCTAACCCTAACCCTAACCCTTCCGAAAGTCGGAGAAGCTCAAGGATGGTACCGATCGATGCGCGCTACCCCATTTAGTGGGGGTAAAGCCTACTTGCAAGTCTCTCCGACCTTCACAAAAAAAGTTATTCAAGAATATCTCTTTCTCCTATGTGCTTTCATCCCTAACCCTAACCCTAACCCTTCCGAAAGTCGGAGAAGCTCAAGGATGGTACCGATCGATGCGCGCAACCCCATTTAGTGGGGGTAGAGCCTACTTGCAAGTCTCTCCGACCTTCACAAAAAAAGTTATTCAAGAATATCTCCTCAGATTTGGGGGAATTTCGTCGGTCGACCTCTTCCGAAGGTCGTACAAGCTCGGGGATGGTACCAATCGATCCGCAGGACCCAAATTAGTCCAGATGCAACCACTTTTCAAGTCTCTCCGACCTTCACAAAAAAAGTTATTCAAGAATATCTCTTTCTCCTATGTGCTTTCATCCCTAACCCTAACCCTAACCCTTCCGAAAGTCGGAGAAGCTCAAGGATGGTACTGATCGATGCGCGCTACCCCATTTAGTGGGGGTAGAGCCTACTTGCAAGTCTCTCCGACCTTCACAAAAAAAGTTATTCAAGAATATCTCTTTCTCCTATGTGCTTTCATCCCTAACCCTAACCCTAACCCTTCCGAAAGTCGGAGAAGCTCAAGGATGGTACCGATCGATGCGCGCTACCCCATTTAGTGGGGGTAGAGCCTACCTGCAAGTCTCTCCGACCTTCACAAAAAAAGTTATTCAAGAATATCTCCTCAGATTTGGGGGAATTTCGTCGGTCGACCTCTTCCGAAGGTCGTACAAGCTCGGGGATGGTACCAATCGATCCGCAGGACCCAAATTAGTCCAGATGCAACCACTTTCCAAGTCTCTCCGACCTTCACAAAAAAAGTTATTCAAGAATATCTCTTTCTCCTATGTGCTTTCATCCCTAACCCTAACCCTAACCCTTCCGAAAGTCGGAGAAGCTCAAGGATGGTACCGATCGATGCGCGCTACCCCATTTAGTGGGGGTAGAGCCTACTTGCAAGTCTCTCCGACCTTCACAAAAAAAGTTATTCAAGAATATCTCTTTCTCCTATGTGCTTTCATCCCTAACCCTAACCCTAACCCTTCCGAAAGTCGGAGAAGCTCAAGGATGGTACCGATCGATGCGCGCTACCCCATTTAGTGGGGGTAGAGCCTACTTGCAAGTCTCTCCGACCTTCACAAAAAAAGTTATTCAAGAATATCTCTTTCTCCTATGTGCTTTCATCCCTAACCCTAACCCTAACCCTTCCGAAAGTCGGAGAAGCTCAAGGATGGTACTGATCGATGCGCGCAACCCCATTTAGTGGGGGTAGAGCCTACTTGCAAGTCTCTCCGACCTTCACAAAAAAAGTTATTCAAGAATATCTCCTCAGATTTGGGGGAATTTCGTCGGTCGACCTCTTCCGAAGGTCGTACAAGCTCGGGGATGGTACCAATCGATCCGCAGGACCCAAATTAGTCCAGATGCAACCACTTTTCAAGTCTCTCCGACCTTCACAAAAAAAGTTATTCAAGAATATCTCTTTCTCCTATGTGCTTTCATCCCTAACCCTAACCCTAACCCTTCCGAAAGTCGGAGAAGCTCAAGGATGGTACCGATCGATGCGCGCTACCCCATTTAGTGGGGGTAGAGCCTACTTGCAAGTCTCTCCGACCTTCACAAAAAAAGTTATTCAAGAATATCTCTTTCTCCTATGTGCTTTCATCCCTAACCCTAACCCTAACCCTTCCGAAAGTCGGAGAAGCTCAAGGATGGTACCAATCGATGCGCGCTACCCCATTTAGTGGGGGTAGAGCCTACTTGCAAGTCTCTCCGACCTTCACAAAAAAAGTTATTCAAGAATATCTCCTCAGATTTGGGGGAATTTCGTCGGTCGACCTCTTCCGAAGGTCGTACAAGCTCGGGGATGGTACCAATCGATCTGCAGGACCCAAATTAGTCCAGATGCAACCACTTTTCAAGTCTCTCCGACCTTCACAAAAAAAGTTATTCAAGAATATCTCTTTCTCCTATGTGCTTTCATCCCTAACCCTAACCCTAACCCTTCCGAAAGTCGGAGAAGCTCAAAGATGGTACCGATCGATGCGCGCTACCCCATTTAGTGGGGGTAGAGCCTACTTGCAAGTCTCTCCGACCTTCACAAAAAAAGTTATTCAAGAATATCTCTTTCTCCTATGTGCTTTCATCCCTAACCCTAACCCTAACCCTTCCGAAAGTCGGAGAAGCTCAAGGATGGTACCGATCGATGCGCGCAACCCCATTTAGTGGGGGTAGAGCCTACTTGCAAGTCTCTCCGACCTTCACAAAAAAAGTTATTCAAGAATATCTCCTCAGATTTGGGGGAATTTCGTCGGTCGACCTCTTCCGAAGGTCGTACAAGCTCGGGGATGGTACCAATCGATCCGCAGGACCCAAATTAGTCCAGATGCAACCACTTTTCAAGTCTCTCCGACCTTCACAAAAAAAGTTATTCAAGAATATCTCTTTCTCCTATGTGCTTTCATCCCTAACCCTAACCCTAACCCTTCCGAAAGTCGGAGAAGCTCAAGGATGGTACCGATCGATGCGCGCAACCCCATTTAGTGGGGGTAGAGCCTACTTGCAAGTCTCTCCGACCTTCACAAAAAAAGTTATTCAAGAATATCTCCTCAGATTTGGGGGAATTTCGTCGGTCGACCTCTTCCGAAGGTCGTACAAGCTCGGGGATGGTACCAATCGATCCGCAGGACCCAAATTAGTCCAGATGCAACCACTTTTCAAGTCTCTCCGACCTTCACAAAAAAAGTTATTCAAGAATATCTCTTTCTCCTATGTGCTTTCATCCCTAACCCTAACCCTAACCCTTCCGAAAGTCGGAGAAGCTCAAGGATGGTACCGATCGATGCGCGCAACCCCATTTAGTGGGGGTAGAGCCTACTTGCAAGTCTCTCCGACCTTCACAAAAAAAGTTATTCAAGAATATCTCCTCAGATTTGGGGGAATTTCGTCGGTCGACCTCTTCCGAAGGTCGTACAAGCTCGGGGATGGTACCAATCGATCCGCAGGACCCAAATTAGTCCAGATGCAACCACTTTCCAAGTCTCTCCGACCTTCACAAAAAAAGTTATTCAAGAATATCTCTTTCTCCTATGTGCTTTCATCCCTAACCCTAACCCTAACCCTTCCGAAAGTCGGAGAAGCTCAAAGATGGTACCGATCGATGCGCGCAACCCCATTTAGTGGGGGTAGAGCCTACTTGCAAGTCTCTCCGACCTTCACAAAAAAAGTTATTCAAGAATATCTCCTCAGATTTGGGGGAATTTCGTCGGTCGACCTCTTCCGAAGGTCGTACAAGCTCGGGGATGGTACCAATCGATCCGCAGGACCCAAATTAGTCCAGATGCAACCACTTTCCAAGTCTCTCCGACCTTCACAAAAAAAGTTATTCAAGAATATCTCTTTCTCCTATGTGCTTTCATCCCTAACCCTAACCCTAACCCTTCCGAAAGTCGGAGAAGCTCAAGGATGGTACCGATCGATGCGCGCAACCCCATTTAGTGGGGGTAGAGCCTACTTGCAAGTCTCTCCGACCTTCACAAAAAAAGTTATTCAAGAATATCTCCTCAGATTTGGGGGAATTTCGTCGGTCGACCTCTTCCGAAGGTCGTACAAGCTCGGGGATGGTACCAATCGATCCGCAGGACCCAAATTAGTCCAGATGCAACCACTTTCCAAGTCTCTCCGACCTTTACAAAAAAAGTTATTCAAGAATATCTCTTTCTCCTATGTGCTTTCATCCCTAACCCTAACCCTAACCCTTCCGAAAGTCGGAGAAGCTCAAGGATGGTACCGATCGATGCGCGCTACCCCATTTAGTGGGGGTAGAGCCTACTTGCAAGTCTCTCCGACCTTCACAAAAAAAGTTATTCAAGAATATCTCCTCAGATTTGGGGGAATTTCGTCGGTCGACCTCTTCCGAAGGTCGTACAAGCTCGGGCATGGTACCAATCGATCCGCAGGACCCAAATTAGTCCAGATGCAACCACTTTCCAAGTCTCTCCGACCTTCACAAAAAAAGTTATTCAAGAATATCTCTTTCTCCTATGTGCTTTCATCCCTAACCCTAACCCTAACCCTTCCGAAAGTCGGAGAAGCTCAAGGATGGTACCGATCGATGCGCGCAACCCCATTTAGTGGGGGTAGAGCCTACTTGCAAGTCTCTCCGACCTTCACAAAAAAAGTTATTCAAGAATATCTCCTCAGATTTGGGGGAATTTCGTCGGTCGACCTCTTCCGAAGGTCGTACAAGCTCGGGGATGGTACCAATCGATCCGCAGGACCCAAATTAGTCCAGATGCAACCACTTTCCAAGTCTCTCCGACCTTTACAAAAAAAGTTATTCAAGAATATCTCTTTCTCCTATGTGCTTTCATCCCTAACCCTAACCCTAACCCTTCCGAAAGTCGGAGAAGCTCAAGGATGGTACCGATCGATGCGCGCTACCCCATTTAGTGGGGGTAGAGCCTACTTGCAAGTCTCTCCGACCTTCACAAAAAAAGTTATTCAAGAATATCTCCTCAGATTTGGGGGAATTTCGTCGGTCGACCTCTTCCGAAGGTCGTACAAGCTCGGGCATGGTACCAATCGATCCGCAGGACCCAAATTAGTCCAGATGCAACCACTTTCCAAGTCTCTCCGACCTTCACAAAAAAAGTTATTCAAGAATATCTCTTTCTCCTATGTGCTTTCATCCCTAACCCTAACCCTAACCCTTCCGAAAGTCGGAGAAGCTCAAGGATGGTACCGATCGATGCGCGCTACCCCATTTAGTGGGGGTAGAGCCTACTTGCAAGTCTCTCCGACCTTCACAAAAAAAGTTATTCAAGAATATCTCTTTCTCCTATGTGCTTTCATCCCTAACCCTAACCCTAACCCTTCCGAAAGTCGGAGAAGCTCAAGGATGGTACCGATCGATGCGCGCAACCCCATTTAGTGGGGGTAGAGCCTACTTGCAAGTCTCTCCGACCTTCACAAAAAAAGTTATTCAAGAATATCTCCTCAGATTTGGGGGAATTTCGTCGGTCGACCTCTTCCGAAGGTCGTACAAGCTCGGGGATGGTACCAATCGATCCGCAGGACCCAAATTAGTCGAGATGCAACCACTTTTCAAGTCTCTCCGACCTTCACAAAAAAAGTTATTCAAGAATATCTCTTTCTCCTATGTGCTTTCATCCCTAACCCTAACCCTAACCCTTCCGAAAGTCGGAGAAGCTCAAGGATGGTACCGATCGATGCGCGCAACCCCATTTAGTGGGGGTAGAGCCTACTTGCAAGTCTCTCCGACCTTCACAAAAAAAGTTATTCAAGAATATCTCCTCAGATTTGGGGGAATTTCGTCGGTCGACCTCTTCCGAAGGTCGTACAAGCTCGGGGATGGTACCAATCGATCTGCAGGACCCAAATTAGTCCAGATGCAACCACTTTTCAAGTCTCTCCGACCTTCACAAAAAAAGTTATTCAAGAATATCTCTTTCTCCTATGTGCTTTCATCCCTAACCCTAACCCTAACCCTTCCGAAAGTCGGAGAAGCTCAAAGATGGTACCGATCGATGCGCGCTACCCCATTTAGTGGGGGTAGAGCCTACTTGCAAGTCTCTCCGACCTTCACAAAAAAAGTTATTCAAGAATATCTCTTTCTCCTATGTGCTTTCATCCCTAACCCTAACCCTAACCCTTCCGAAAGTCGGAGAAGCTCAAGGATGGTACCGATCGATGCGCGCTACCCCATTTAGTGGGGGTAGAGCCTACTTGCAAGTCTCTCCGACCTTCACAAAAAAAGTTATTCAAGAATATCTCTTTCTCCTATGTGCTTTCATCCCTAACCCTAACCCTAACCCTTCCGAAAGTCGGAGAAGCTCAAGGATGGTACCGATCGATGCGCGCAACCCCATTTAGTGGGGGTAGAGCCTACTTGCAAGTCTCTCCGACCTTCACAAAAAAAGTTATTCAAGAATATCTCTTTCTCCTATGTGCTTTCATCCCTAACCCTAACCCTAACCCTTCCGAAAGTCGGAGAAGCTCAACGATGGTACCGATCGATGCGCGCAACCCCATTTAGTGGGGGTAGAGCCTACTTGCAAGTCTCTCCGACCTTCACAAAAAAAGTTATTCAAGAATATCTCCTCAGATTTGGGGGAATTTCGTCGGTCGACCTCTTCCGAAGGTCGTACAAGCTCGGGGATGGTACCAATCGATCCGCAGGACCCAAATTAGTCCAGATTCAACCACTTTCCAAGTCTCTCCGACCTTTACAAAAAAAGTTATTCAAGAATATCTCTTTCTCCTATGTGCTTTCATCCCTAACCCTAACCCTAACCCTTCCAAAAGTCGGAGAAGCTCAAGGATGGTACCGATCGATGCGCGCTACCCCATTTAGTGGGGGTAGAGCCTACTTGCAAGTCTCTCCGACCTTCACAAAAAAAGTTATTCAAGAATATCTCCTCAGATTTGGGGGAATTTCGTCGGTCGACCTCTTCCGAAGGTCGTACAAGCTCGGGCATGGTACCAATCGATCCGCAGGACCCAAATTAGTCCAGATGCAACCACTTTCCAAGTCTCTCCGACCTTCACAAAAAAAGTTATTCAAGAATATCTCTTTCTCCTATGTGCTTTCATCCCTAACCCTAACCCTAACCCTTCCGAAAGTCGGAGAAGCTCAAGGATGGTACCGATCGATGCGCGCAACCCCATTTAGTGGGGGTAGAGCCTACTTGCAAGTCTCTCCGACCTTCACAAAAAAAGTTATTCAAGAATATCTCCTCAGATTTGGGGGAATTTCGTCGGTCGACCTCTTCCGAAGGTCGTACAAGCTCGGGCATGGTACCAATCGATCCGCAGGACCCAAATTAGTCCAGATGCAACCACTTTCCAAGTCTCTCCGACCTTCACAAAAAAAGTTATTCAAGAATATCTCTTTCTCCTATGTGCTTTCATCCCTAACCCTAACCCTAACCCTTCCGAAAGTCGGAGAAGCTCAAGGATGGTACCGATCGATGCGCGCTACCCCATTTAGTGGGGGTAGAGCCTACTTGCAAGTCTCTCCGACCTTCACAAAAAAAGTTATTCAAGAATATCTCTTTCTCCTATGTGCTTTCATCCCTAACCCTAACCCTAACCCTTCCGAAAGTCGGAGAAGCTCAAGGATGGTACCGATCGATGCGCGCAACCCCATTTAGTGGGGGTAGAGCCTACTTGCAAGTCTCTCCGACCTTCACAAAAAAAGTTATTCAAGAATATCTCCTCAGATTTGGGGGAATTTCGTCGGTCGACCTCTTCCGAAGGTCGTACAAGCTCGGGGATGGTACCAATCGATCCGCAGGACCCAAATTAGTCCAGATGCAACCACTTTTCAAGTCTCTCCGACCTTCACAAAAAAAGTTATTCAAGAATATCTCTTTCTCCTATGTGCTTTCATCCCTAACCCTAACCCTAACCCTTCCGAAAGTCGGAGAAGCTCAAGGATGGTACCGATCGATGCGCGCAACCCCATTTAGTGGGGGTAGAGCCTACTTGCAAGTCTCTCCGACCTTCACAAAAAAAGTTATTCAAGAATATCTCCTCAGATTTGGGGGAATTTCGTCGGTCGACCTCTTCCGAAGGTCGTACAAGCTCGGGGATGGTACCAATCGATCTGCAGGACCCAAATTAGTCCAGATGCAACCACTTTTCAAGTCTCTCCGACCTTCACAAAAAAAGTTATTCAAGAATATCTCTTTCTCCTATGTGCTTTCATCCCTAACCCTAACCCTAACCCTTCCGAAAGTCGGAGAAGCTCAAAGATGGTACCGATCGATGCGCGCTACCCCATTTAGTGGGGGTAGAGCCTACTTGCAAGTCTCTCCGACCTTCACAAAAAAAGTTATTCAAGAATATCTCTTTCTCCTATGTGCTTTCATCCCTAACCCTAACCCTAACCCTTCCGAAAGTCGGAGAAGCTCAAGGATGGTACCGATCGATGCGCGCTACCCCATTTAGTGGGGGTAGAGCCTACTTGCAAGTCTCTCCGACCTTCACAAAAAAAGTTATTCAAGAATATCTCTTTCTCCTATGTGCTTTCATCCCTAACCCTAACCCTAACCCTTCCGAAAGTCGGAGAAGCTCAAGGATGGTACCGATCGATGCGCGCAACCCCATTTAGTGGGGGTAGAGCCTACTTGCAAGTCTCTCCGACCTTCACAAAAAAAGTTATTCAAGAATATCTCCTCAGATTTGGGGGAATTTCGTCGGTCGACCTCTTCCGAAGGTCGTACAAGCTCGGGCATGGTACCAATCGATCCGCAGGACCCAAATTAGTCCAGATGCAACCACTTTCCAAGTCTCTCCGACCTTCACAAAAAAAGTTATTCAAGAATATCTCTTTCTCCTATGTGCTTTCATCCCTAACCCTAACCCTAACCCTTCCGAAAGTCGGAGAAGCTCAAGGATGGTACCGATCGATGCGCGCAACCCCATTTAGTGGGGGTAGAGCCTACTTGCAAGTCTCTCCGACCTTCACAAAAAAAGTTATTCAAGAATATCTCCTCAGATTTGGGGGAATTTCGTCGGTCGACCTCTTCCGAAGGTCGTACAAGCTCGGGGATGGTACCAATCGATCCGCAGGACCCAAATTAGTCCAGATGCAACCACTTTCCAAGTCTCTCCGACCTTTACAAAAAAAGTTATTCAAGAATATCTCTTTCTCCTATGTGCTTTCATCCCTAACCCTAACCCTAACCCTTCCGAAAGTCGGAGAAGCTCAAGGATGGTACCGATCGATGCGCGCTACCCCATTTAGTGGGGGTAGAGCCTACTTGCAAGTCTCTCCGACCTTCACAAAAAAAGTTATTCAAGAATATCTCCTCAGATTTGGGGGAATTTCGTCGGTCGACCTCTTCCGAAGGTCGTACAAGCTCGGGCATGGTACCAATCGATCCGCAGGACCCAAATTAGTCCAGATGCAACCACTTTCCAAGTCTCTCCGACCTTCACAAAAAAAGTTATTCAAGAATATCTCTTTCTCCTATGTGCTTTCATCCCTAACCCTAACCCTAACCCTTCCGAAAGTCGGAGAAGCTCAAGGATGGTACCGATCGATGCGCGCTACCCCATTTAGTGGGGGTAGAGCCTACTTGCAAGTCTCTCCGACCTTCACAAAAAAAGTTATTCAAGAATATCTCTTTCTCCTATGTGCTTTCATCCCTAACCCTAACCCTAACCCTTCCGAAAGTCGGAGAAGCTCAAGGATGGTACCGATCGATGCGCGCAACCCCATTTAGTGGGGGTAGAGCCTACTTGCAAGTCTCTCCGACCTTCACAAAAAAAGTTATTCAAGAATATCTCCTCAGATTTGGGGGAATTTCGTCGGTCGACCTCTTCCGAAGGTCGTACAAGCTCGGGGATGGTACCAATCGATCCGCAGGACCCAAATTAGTCCAGATGCAACCACTTTTCAAGTCTCTCCGACCTTCACAAAAAAAGTTATTCAAGAATATCTCTTTCTCCTATGTGCTTTCATCCCTAACCCTAACCCTAACCCTTCCGAAAGTCGGAGAAGCTCAAGGATGGTACCGATCGATGCGCGCAACCCCATTTAGTGGGGGTAGAGCCTACTTGCAAGTCTCTCCGACCTTCACAAAAAAAGTTATTCAAGAATATCTCCTCAGATTTGGGGGAATTTCGTCGGTCGACCTCTTCCGAAGGTCGTACAAGCTCGGGGATGGTACCAATCGATCTGCAGGACCCAAATTAGTCCAGATGCAACCACTTTTCAAGTCTCTCCGACCTTCACAAAAAAAGTTATTCAAGAATATCTCTTTCTCCTATGTGCTTTCATCCCTAACCCTAACCCTAACCCTTCCGAAAGTCGGAGAAGCTCAAAGATGGTACCGATCGATGCGCGCTACCCCATTTAGTGGGGGTAGAGCCTACTTGCAAGTCTCTCCGACCTTCACAAAAAAAGTTATTCAAGAATATCTCTTTCTCCTATGTGCTTTCATCCCTAACCCTAACCCTAACCCTTCCGAAAGTCGGAGAAGCTCAAGGATGGTACCGATCGATGCGCGCTACCCCATTTAGTGGGGGTAGAGCCTACTTGCAAGTCTCTCCGACCTTCACAAAAAAAGTTATTCAAGAATATCTCTTTCTCCTATGTGCTTTCATCCCTAACCCTAACCCTAACCCTTCCGAAAGTCGGAGAAGCTCAAGGATGGTACCGATCGATGCGCGCAACCCCATTTAGTGGGGGTAGAGCCTACTTGCAAGTCTCTCCGACCTTCACAAAAAAAGTTATTCAAGAATATCTCCTCAGATTTGGGGGAATTTCGTCGGTCGACCTCTTCCGAAGGTCGTACAAGCTCGGGGATGGTACCAATCGATCCGCAGGACCCAAATTAGTCCAGATGCAACCACTTTTCAAGTCTCTCCGACCTTCACAAAAAAAGTTATTCAAGAATATCTCTTTCTCCTATGTGCTTTCATCCCTAACCCTAACCCTAACCCTTCCGAAAGTCGGAGAAGCTCAAGGATGGTACCGATCGATGCGTGCAACCCCATTTAGTGGGGGTAGAGCCTACTTGCAAGTCTCTCCGACCTTCACAAAAAAAGTTATTCAAGAATATCTCCTCAGATTTGGGGGAATTTCGTCGGTCGACCTCTTCCGAAGGTCGTACAAGCTCGGGGATGGTACCAATCGATCTGCAGGACCCAAATTAGTCCAGATGCAACCACTTTTCAAGTCTCTCCGACCTTCACAAAAAAAGTTATTCAAGAATATCTCTTTCTCCTATGTGCTTTCATCCCTAACCCTAACCCTAACCCTTCCGAAAGTCGGAGAAGCTCAAAGATGGTACCGATCGATGCGCGCTACCCCATTTAGTGGGGGTAGAGCCTACTTGCAAGTCTCTCCGACCTTCACAAAAAAAGTTATTCAAGAATATCTCTTTCTCCTATGTGCTTTCATCCCTAACCCTAACCCTAACCCTTCCGAAAGTCGGAGAAGCTCAAGGATGGTACCGATCGATGCGCGCTACCCCATTTAGTGGGGGTAGAGCCTACTTGCAAGTCTCTCCGACCTTCACAAAAAAAGTTATTCAAGAATATCTCTTTCTCCTATGTGCTTTCATCCCTAACCCTAACCCTAACCCTTCCGAAAGTCGGAGAAGCTCAAGGATGGTACCGATCGATGCGCGCTACCCCATTTAGTGGGGGTAGAGCCTACTTGCAAGTCTCTCCGACCTTCACAAAAAAAGTTATTCAAGAATATCTCTTTCTCCTATGTGCTTTCATCCCTAACCCTAACCCTAACCCTTCCGAAAGTCGGAGAAGCTCAAGGATGGTACCGATCGATGCGCGCTACCCCATTTAGTGGGAGTAGAGCCTACTTGCAAGTCTCTCCGACCTTCACAAAAAAAGTTATTCAAGAATATCTCTTTCTCCTATGTGCTTTCATCCCTAACCCTAACCCTAACCCTTCCGAAAGTCGGAGAAGCTCAAGGATGGTACCGATCGATGCGCGCAACTCCATTTAGTGGGGGTAGAGCCTACTTGCAAGTCTCTCCGACCTTCACAAAAAAAGTTATTCAAGAATATCTCCTCAGATTTGGGGGAATTTCGTCGGTCGACCTCTTCCGAAGGTCGTACAAGCTCGGGGATGGTACCAATCGATCTGCAGGACCCAAATTAGTCCAGATGCAACCACTTTTTAAGTCTCTCCGACCTTCACAAAAAAAGTTATTCAAGAATATCTCTTTCTCCTATGTGCTTTCATCCCTAACCCTAACCCTAACCCTTCCGAAAGTCGGAGAAGCTCAAAGATGGTACCGATCGATGCGCGCTACCCCATTTAGTGGGGGTAGAGCCTACTTGCAAGTCTCTCCGACCTTCACAAAAAAAGTTATTCAAGAATATCTCTTTCTCCTATGTGCTTTCATCCCTAACCCTAACCCTAACCCTTCCGAAAGTCGGAGAAGCTCAAGGATGGTACCGATCGATGCGCGCAACCCCATTTAGTGGGGGTAGAGCCTACTTGCAAGTCTCTCCGACCTTCACAAAAAAAGTTATTCAAGAATATCTCCTCAGATTTGGGGGAATTTCGTCGGTCGACCTCTTCCGAAGGTCTTACAAGCTCGGGGATGGTACCAATCGATCCGCAGGACCCAAATTAGTCCAGATGCAACCACTTTTCAAGTCTCTCCGACCTTCACAAAAAAAGTTATTCAAGAATATCTCTTTCTCCTATGTGCTTTCATCCCTAACCCTAACCCTAACCCTTCCGAAAGTCGGAGAAGCTCAAGGATGGTACCGATCGATGCGCGCAACCCCATTTAGTGGGGGTAGAGCCTACTTGCAAGTCTCTCCGACCTTCACAAAAAAAGTTATTCAAGAATATCTCCTCAGATTTGGGGGAATTTCGTCGGTCGACCTCTTCCGAAGGTCGTACAAGCTCGGGGATGGTACCAATCGATCCGCAGGACCCAAATTAGTCCAGATGCAACCACTTTCCAAGTCTCTCCGACCTTCACAAAAAAAGTTATTCAAGAATATCTCTTTCTCCTATGTGCTTTCATCCCTAACCCTAACCCTAACCCTTCCGAAAGTCGGAGAAGCTCAAGGATGGTACCGATCGATGCGCGCTACCCCATTTAGTGGGGGTAGAGCCTACTTGCAAGTCTCTCCGACCTTCACAAAAAAAGTTATTCAAGAATATCTCTTTCTCCTATGTGCTTTCATCCCTAACCCTAACCCTAACCCTTCCGAAAGTCGGAGAAGCTCAAGGATGGTACCGATCGATGCGCGCAACCCCATTTAGTGGGGGTAGAGCCTACTTGCAAGTCTCTCCGACCTTCACAAAAAAAGTTATTCAAGAATATCTCCTCAGATTTGGGGGAATTTCGTCGGTCGACCTCTTCCGAAGGTCGTACAAGCTCGGGCATGGTACCAATCGATCCGCAGGACCCAAATTAGTCCAGATGCAACCACTTTCCAAGTCTCTCCGACCTTCACAAAAAAAGTTATTCAAGAATATCTCTTTCTCCTATGTGCTTTCATCCCTAACCCTAACCCTAACCCTTCCGAAAGTCGGAGAAGCTCAAGGATGGTACCGATCGATGCGCGCTACCCCATTTAGTGGGGGTAGAGCCTACTTGCAAGTCTCTCCGACCTTCACAAAAAAAGTTATTCAAGAATATCTCTTTCTCCTATGTGCTTTCATCCCTAACCCTAACCCTAACCCTTCCGAAAGTCGGAGAAGCTCAAGGATGGTACCGATCGATGCGCGCAACCCCATTTAGTGGGGGTAGAGCCTACTTGCAAGTCTCTCCGACCTACACAAAAAAAGTTATTCAAGAATATCTCCTCAGATTTGGGGGAATTTCGTCGGTCGACCTCTTCCGAAGGTCGTACAAGCTCGGGGATGGTACCAATCGATCCGCAGGACCCAAATTAGTCCAGATGCAACCACTTTTCAAGTCTCTCCGACCTTCACAAAAAAAGTTATTCAAGAATATCTCTTTCTCCTATGTGCTTTCATCCCTAACCCTAACCCTAACCCTTCCGAAAGTCGGAGAAGCTCAAGGATGGTACCGATCGATGCGCGCAACCCCATTTAGTGGGGGTAGAGCCTACTTGCAAGTCTCTCCGACCTTCACAAAAAAAGTTATTCAAGAATATCTCCTCAGATTTGGGGGAATTTCGTCGGTCGACCTCTTCCGAAGGTCGTACAAGCTCGGGGATGGTACCAATCGATCTGCAGGACCCAAATTAGTCCAGATGCAACCACTTTCCAAGTCTCTCCGACCTTCACAAAAAAAGTTATTCAAGAATATCTCTTTCTCCTATGTGCTTTCATCCCTAACCCTAACCCTAACCCTTCCGAAAGTCGGAGAAGCTCAAGGATGGTACCGATCGATGCGCGCTACCCCATTTAGTGGGGGTAGAGCCTACTTGCAAGTCTCTCCGACCTTCACAAAAAAAGTTATTCAAGAATATCTCTTTCTCCTATGTGCTTTCATTCCTAACCCTAACCCTAACCCTTCCGAAAGTCGGAGAAGCTCAAAGATGGTACCGATCGATGCGCGCTACCCCATTTAGTGGGGGTAGAGCCTACTTGCAAGTCTCTCCGACCTTCACAAAAAAAGTTATTCAAGAATATCTCTTTCTCCTATGTGCTTTCATCCCTAACCCTAACCCTAACCCTTCCGAAAGTCGGAGAAGCTCAAGGATGGTACCGATCGATGCGCGCTACCCCATTTAGTGGGGGTAGAGCCTACTTGCAAGTCTCTCCGACCTTCACAAAAAAAGTTATTCAAGAATATCTCTTTCTCCTATGTGCTTTCATCCCTAACCCTAACCCTAACCCTTCCGAAAGTCGGAGAAGCTCAAGGATGGTACCGATCGATGCGCGCTACCCCATTTAGTGGGAGTAGAGCCTACTTGCAAGTCTCTCCGACCTTCACAAAAAAAGTTATTCAAGAATATCTCTTTCTCCTATGTGCTTTCATCCCTAACCCTAACCCTAACCCTTCCGAAAGTCGGAGAAGCTCAAGGATGGTACCGATCGATGCGCGCAACTCCATTTAGTGGGGGTAGAGCCTACTTGCAAGTCTCTCCGACCTTCACAAAAAAAGTTATTCAAGAATATCTCCTCAGATTTGGGGGAATTTCGTCGGTCGACCTCTTCCGAAGGTCGTACAAGCTCGGGGATGGTACCAATCGATCTGCAGGACCCAAATTAGTCCAGATGCAACCACTTTTTAAGTCTCTCCGACCTTCACAAAAAAAGTTATTCAAGAATATCTCTTTCTCCTATGTGCTTTCATCCCTAACCCTAACCCTAACCCTTCCGAAAGTCGGAGAAGCTCAAAGATGGTACCGATCGATGCGCGCTACCCCATTTAGTGGGGGTAGAGCCTACTTGCAAGTCTCTCCGACCTTCACAAAAAAAGTTATTCAAGAATATCTCTTTCTCCTATGTGCTTTCATCCCTAACCCTAACCCTAACCCTTCCGAAAGTCGGAGAAGCTCAAGGATGGTACCGATCGATGCGCGCAACCCCATTTAGTGGGGGTAGAGCCTACTTGCAAGTCTCTCCGACCTTCACAAAAAAAGTTATTCAAGAATATCTCCTCAGATTTGGGGGAATTTCGTCGGTCGACCTCTTCCGAAGGTCTTACAAGCTCGGGGATGGTACCAATCGATCCGCAGGACCCAAATTAGTCCAGATGCAACCACTTTTCAAGTCTCTCCGACCTTCACAAAAAAAGTTATTCAAGAATATCTCTTTCTCCTATGTGCTTTCATCCCTAACCCTAACCCTAACCCTTCCGAAAGTCGGAGAAGCTCAAGGATGGTACCGATCGATGCGCGCAACCCCATTTAGTGGGGGTAGAGCCTACTTGCAAGTCTCTCCGACCTTCACAAAAAAAGTTATTCAAGAATATCTCCTCAGATTTGGGGGAATTTCGTCGGTCGACCTCTTCCGAAGGTCGTACAAGCTCGGGGATGGTACCAATCGATCCGCAGGACCCAAATTAGTCCAGATGCAACCACTTTCCAAGTCTCTCCGACCTTCACAAAAAAAGTTATTCAAGAATATCTCTTTCTCCTATGTGCTTTCATCCCTAACCCTAACCCTAACCCTTCCGAAAGTCGGAGAAGCTCAAGGATGGTACCGATCGATGCGCGCTACCCCATTTAGTGGGGGTAGAGCCTACTTGCAAGTCTCTCCGACCTTCACAAAAAAAGTTATTCAAGAATATCTCTTTCTCCTATGTGCTTTCATCCCTAACCCTAACCCTAACCCTTCCGAAAGTCGGAGAAGCTCAAGGATGGTACCGATCGATGCGCGCAACCCCATTTAGTGGGGGTAGAGCCTACTTGCAAGTCTCTCCGACCTTCACAAAAAAAGTTATTCAAGAATATCTCCTCAGATTTGGGGGAATTTCGTCGGTCGACCTCTTCCGAAGGTCGTACAAGCTCGGGCATGGTACCAATCGATCCGCAGGACCCAAATTAGTCCAGATGCAACCACTTTCCAAGTCTCTCCGACCTTCACAAAAAAAGTTATTCAAGAATATCTCTTTCTCCTATGTGCTTTCATCCCTAACCCTAACCCTAACCCTTCCGAAAGTCGGAGAAGCTCAAGGATGGTACCGATCGATGCGCGCTACCCCATTTAGTGGGGGTAGAGCCTACTTGCAAGTCTCTCCGACCTTCACAAAAAAAGTTATTCAAGAATATCTCTTTCTCCTATGTGCTTTCATCCCTAACCCTAACCCTAACCCTTCCGAAAGTCGGAGAAGCTCAAGGATGGTACCGATCGATGCGCGCAACCCCATTTAGTGGGGGTAGAGCCTACTTGCAAGTCTCTCCGACCTACACAAAAAAAGTTATTCAAGAATATCTCCTCAGATTTGGGGGAATTTCGTCGGTCGACCTCTTCCGAAGGTCGTACAAGCTCGGGGATGGTACCAATCGATCCGCAGGACCCAAATTAGTCCAGATGCAACCACTTTTCAAGTCTCTCCGACCTTCACAAAAAAAGTTATTCAAGAATATCTCTTTCTCCTATGTGCTTTCATCCCTAACCCTAACCCTAACCCTTCCGAAAGTCGGAGAAGCTCAAGGATGGTACCGATCGATGCGCGCAACCCCATTTAGTGGGGGTAGAGCCTACTTGCAAGTCTCTCCGACCTTCACAAAAAAAGTTATTCAAGAATATCTCCTCAGATTTGGGGGAATTTCGTCGGTCGACCTCTTCCGAAGGTCGTACAAGCTCGGGGATGGTACCAATCGATCTGCAGGACCCAAATTAGTCCAGATGCAACCACTTTCCAAGTCTCTCCGACCTTCACAAAAAAAGTTATTCAAGAATATCTCTTTCTCCTATGTGCTTTCATCCCTAACCCTAACCCTAACCCTTCCGAAAGTCGGAGAAGCTCAAGGATGGTACCGATCGATGCGCGCTACCCCATTTAGTGGGGGTAGAGCCTACTTGCAAGTCTCTCCGACCTTCACAAAAAAAGTTATTCAAGAATATCTCTTTCTCCTATGTGCTTTCATTCCTAACCCTAACCCTAACCCTTCCGAAAGTCGGAGAAGCTCAAAGATGGTACCGATCGATGCGCGCTACCCCATTTAGTGGGGGTAGAGCCTACTTGCAAGTCTCTCCGACCTTCACAAAAAAAGTTATTCAAGAATATCTCTTTCTCCTATGTGCTTTCATCCCTAACCCTAACCCTAACCCTTCCGAAAGTCGGAGAAGCTCAAGGATGGTACCGATCGATGCGCGCTACCCCATTTAGTGGGGGTAGAGCCTACTTGCAAGTCTCTCCGACCTTCACAAAAAAAGTTATTCAAGAATATCTCTTTCTCCTATGTGCTTTCATCCCTAACCCTAACCCTAACCCTTCCGAAAGTCGGAGAAGCTCAAGGATGGTACCGATCGATGCGCGCAACCCCATTTAGTGGGGGTAGAGCCTACTTGCAAGTCTCTCCGACCTTCACAAAAAAAGTTATTCAAGAATATCTCCTCAGATTTGGGGGAATTTCGTCGGTCGACCTCTTCCGAAGGTCGTACAAGCTCGGGGATGGTACCAATCGATCCGCAGGACCCAAATTAGTCCAGATGCAACCACTTTTCAAGTCTCTCCGACCTTCACAAAAAAAGTTATTCAAGAATATCTCTTTCTCCTATGTGCTTTCATCCCTAACCCTAACCCTAACCCTTCCGAAAGTCGGAGAAGCTCAAGGATGGTACCGATCGATGCGCGCAACCCCATTTAGTGGGGGTAGAGCCTACTTGCAAGTCTCTCCGACCTTCACAAAAAAAGTTATTCAAGAATATCTCCTCAGATTTGGGGGAATTTCGTCGGTCGACCTCTTCCGAAGGTCGTACAAGCTCGGGGATGGTACCAATCGATCTGCAGGACCCAAATTAGTCCAGATGCAACCACTTTTCAAGTCTCTCCGACCTTCACAAAAAAAGTTATTCAAGAATATCTCTTTCTCCTATGTGCTTTCATCCCTAACCCTAACCCTAACCCTTCCGAAAGTCGGAGAAGCTCAAAGATGGTACCGATCGATGCGCGCTACCCCATTTAGTGGGGGTAGAGCCTACTTGCAAGTCTCTCCGACCTTCACAAAAAAAGTTATTCAAGAATATCTCTTTCTCCTATGTGCTTTCATCCCTAACCCTAACCCTAACCCTTCCGAAAGTCGGAGAAGCTCAAGGATGGTACCGATCGATGCGCGCTACCCCATTTAGTGGGGGTAGAGCCTACTTGCAAGTCTCTCCGACCTTCACAAAAAAAGTTATTCAAGAATATCTCTTTCTCCTATGTGCTTTCATCCCTAACCCTAACCCTAACCCTTCCGAAAGTCGGAGAAGCTCAAGGATGGTACCGATCGATGCGCGCTACCCCATTTAGTGGGGGTAGAGCCTACTTGCAAGTCTCTCCGACCTTCACAAAAAAAGTTATTCAAGAATATCTCTTTCTCCTATGTGCTTTCATCCCTAACCCTAACCCTAACCCTTCCGAAAGTCGGAGAAGCTCAAGGATGGTACCGATCGATGCGCGCTACCCCATTTAGTGGGAGTAGAGCCTACTTGCAAGTCTCTCCGACCTTCACAAAAAAAGTTATTCAAGAATATCTCTTTCTCCTATGTGCTTTCATCCCTAACCCTAACCCTAACCCTTCCGAAAGTCGGAGAAGCTCAAGGATGGTACCGATCGATGCGCGCAACTCCATTTAGTGGGGGTAGAGCCTACTTGCAAGTCTCTCCGACCTTCACAAAAAAAGTTATTCAAGAATATCTCCTCAGATTTGGGGGAATTTCGTCGGTCGACCTCTTCCGAAGGTCGTACAAGCTCGGGGATGGTACCAATCGATCTGCAGGACCCAAATTAGTCCAGATGCAACCACTTTTTAAGTCTCTCCGACCTTCACAAAAAAAGTTATTCAAGAATATCTCTTTCTCCTATGTGCTTTCATCCCTAACCCTAACCCTAACCCTTCCGAAAGTCGGAGAAGCTCAAAGATGGTACCGATCGATGCGCGCTACCCCATTTAGTGGGGGTAGAGCCTACTTGCAAGTCTCTCCGACCTTCACAAAAAAAGTTATTCAAGAATATCTCTTTCTCCTATGTGCTTTCATCCCTAACCCTAACCCTAACCCTTCCGAAAGTCGGAGAAGCTCAAGGATGGTACCGATCGATGCGCGCAACCCCATTTAGTGGGGGTAGAGCCTACTTGCAAGTCTCTCCGACCTTCACAAAAAAAGTTATTCAAGAATATCTCCTCAGATTTGGGGGAATTTCGTCGGTCGACCTCTTCCGAAGGTCTTACAAGCTCGGGGATGGTACCAATCGATCCGCAGGACCCAAATTAGTCCAGATGCAACCACTTTTCAAGTCTCTCCGACCTTCACAAAAAAAGTTATTCAAGAATATCTCTTTCTCCTATGTGCTTTCATCCCTAACCCTAACCCTAACCCTTCCGAAAGTCGGAGAAGCTCAAGGATGGTACCGATCGATGCGCGCAACCCCATTTAGTGGGGGTAGAGCCTACTTGCAAGTCTCTCCGACCTTCACAAAAAAAGTTATTCAAGAATATCTCTTTCTCCTATGTGCTTTCATCCCTAACCCTAACCCTAACCCTTCCGAAAGTCGGAGAAGCTCAAGGATGGTACCGATCGATGCGCGCTACCCCATTTAGTGGGGGTAGAGCCTACTTGCAAGTCTCTCCGACCTTCACAAAAAAAGTTATTCAAGAATATCTCTTTCTCCTATGTGCTTTCATCCCTAACCCTAACCCTAACCCTTCCGAAAGTCGGAGAAGCTCAAGGATGGTACCGATCGATGCGCGCTACCCCATTTAGTGGGGGTAGAGCCTACTTGCAAGTCTCTCCGACCTTCACAAAAAAAGTTATTCAAGAATATCTCTTTCTCCTATGTGCTTTCATCCCTAACCCTAACCCTAACCCTTCCGAAAGTCGGAGAAGCTCAAGGATGGTACCGATCGATGCGCGCTACCCCATTTAGTGGGAGTAGAGCCTACTTGCAAGTCTCTCCGACCTTCACAAAAAAAGTTATTCAAGAATATCTCTTTCTCCTATGTGCTTTCATCCCTAACCCTAACCCTAACCCTTCCGAAAGTCGGAGAAGCTCAAGGATGGTACCGATCGATGCGCGCAACTCCATTTAGTGGGGGTAGAGCCTACTTGCAAGTCTCTCCGACCTTCACAAAAAAAGTTATTCAAGAATATCTCCTCAGATTTGGGGGAATTTCGTCGGTCGACCTCTTCCGAAGGTCGTACAAGCTCGGGGATGGTACCAATCGATCTGCAGGACCCAAATTAGTCCAGATGCAACCACTTTTTAAGTCTCTCCGACCTTCACAAAAAAAGTTATTCAAGAATATCTCTTTCTCCTATGTGCTTTCATCCCTAACCCTAACCCTAACCCTTCCGAAAGTCGGAGAAGCTCAAAGATGGTACCGATCGATGCGCGCTACCCCATTTAGTGGGGGTAGAGCCTACTTGCAAGTCTCTCCGACCTTCACAAAAAAAGTTATTCAAGAATATCTCTTTCTCCTATGTGCTTTCATCCCTAACCCTAACCCTAACCCTTCCGAAAGTCGGAGAAGCTCAAGGATGGTACCGATCGATGCGCGCAACCCCATTTAGTGGGGGTAGAGCCTACTTGCAAGTCTCTCCGACCTTCACAAAAAAAGTTATTCAAGAATATCTCCTCAGATTTGGGGGAATTTCGTCGGTCGACCTCTTCCGAAGGTCTTACAAGCTCGGGGATGGTACCAATCGATCCGCAGGACCCAAATTAGTCCAGATGCAACCACTTTTCAAGTCTCTCCGACCTTCACAAAAAAAGTTATTCAAGAATATCTCTTTCTCCTATGTGCTTTCATCCCTAACCCTAACCCTAACCCTTCCGAAAGTCGGAGAAGCTCAAGGATGGTACCGATCGATGCGCGCAACCCCATTTAGTGGGGGTAGAGCCTACTTGCAAGTCTCTCCGACCTTCACAAAAAAAGTTATTCAAGAATATCTCCTCAGATTTGGGGGAATTTCGTCGGTCGACCTCTTCCGAAGGTCGTACAAGCTCGGGGATGGTACCAATCGATCCGCAGGACCCAAATTAGTCCAGATGCAACCACTTTCCAAGTCTCTCCGACCTTCACAAAAAAAGTTATTCAAGAATATCTCTTTCTCCTATGTGCTTTCATCCCTAACCCTAACCCTAACCCTTCCGAAAGTCGGAGAAGCTCAAGGATGGTACCGATCGATGCGCGCTACCCCATTTAGTGGGGGTAGAGCCTACTTGCAAGTCTCTCCGACCTTCACAAAAAAAGTTATTCAAGAATATCTCTTTCTCCTATGTGCTTTCATCCCTAACCCTAACCCTAACCCTTCCGAAAGTCGGAGAAGCTCAAGGATGGTACCGATCGATGCGCGCAACCCCATTTAGTGGGGGTAGAGCCTACTTGCAAGTCTCTCCGACCTTCACAAAAAAAGTTATTCAAGAATATCTCCTCAGATTTGGGGGAATTTCGTCGGTCGACCTCTTCCGAAGGTCGTACAAGCTCGGGCATGGTACCAATCGATCCGCAGGACCCAAATTAGTCCAGATGCAACCACTTTCCAAGTCTCTCCGACCTTCACAAAAAAAGTTATTCAAGAATATCTCTTTCTCCTATGTGCTTTCATCCCTAACCCTAACCCTAACCCTTCCGAAAGTCGGAGAAGCTCAAGGATGGTACCGATCGATGCGCGCTACCCCATTTAGTGGGGGTAGAGCCTACTTGCAAGTCTCTCCGACCTTCACAAAAAAAGTTATTCAAGAATATCTCTTTCTCCTATGTGCTTTCATCCCTAACCCTAACCCTAACCCTTCCGAAAGTCGGAGAAGCTCAAGGATGGTACCGATCGATGCGCGCAACCCCATTTAGTGGGGGTAGAGCCTACTTGCAAGTCTCTCCGACCTTCACAAAAAAAGTTATTCAAGAATATCTCCTCAGATTTGGGGGAATTTCGTCGGTCGACCTCTTCCGAAGGTCGTACAAGCTCGGGGATGGTACCAATCGATCTGCAGGACCCAAATTAGTCCAGATGCAACCACTTTTCAAGTCTCTCCGACCTTCACAAAAAAAGTTATTCAAGAATATCTCTTTCTCCTATGTGCTTTCATCCCTAACCCTAACCCTAACCCTTCCGAAAGTCGGAGAAGCTCAAAGATGGTACCGATCGATGCGCGCTACCCCATTTAGTGGGGGTAGAGCCTACTTGCAAGTCTCTCCGACCTTCACAAAAAAAGTTATTCAAGAATATCTCTTTCTCCTATGTGCTTTCATCCCTAACCCTAACCCTAACCCTTCCGAAAGTCGGAGAAGCTCAAGGATGGTACCGATCGATGCGCGCTACCCCATTTAGTGGGGGTAGAGCCTACTTGCAAGTCTCTCCGACCTTCACAAAAAAAGTTATTCAAGAATATCTCTTTCTCCTATGTGCTTTCATCCCTAACCCTAACCCTAACCCTTCCGAAAGTCGGAGAAGCTCAAGGATGGTACCGATCGATGCGCGCTACCCCATTTAGTGGGGGTAGAGCCTACTTGCAAGTCTCTCCGACCTTCACAAAAAAAGTTATTCAAGAATATCTCTTTCTCCTATGTGCTTTCATCCCTAACCCTAACCCTAACCCTTCCGAAAGTCGGAGAAGCTCAAGGATGGTACCGATCGATGCGCGCTACCCCATTTAGTGGGAGTAGAGCCTACTTGCAAGTCTCTCCGACCTTCACAAAAAAAGTTATTCAAGAATATCTCTTTCTCCTATGTGCTTTCATCCCTAACCCTAACCCTAACCCTTCCGAAAGTCGGAGAAGCTCAAAGATGGTACCGATCGATGCGCGCAACTCCATTTAGTGGGGGTAGAGCCTACTTGCAAGTCTCTCCGACCTTCACAAAAAAAGTTATTCAAGAATATCTCCTCAGATTTGGGGGAATTTCGTCGGTCGACCTCTTCCGAAGGTCGTACAAGCTCGGGGATGGTACCAATCGATCTGCAGGACCCAAATTAGTCCAGATGCAACCACTTTTTAAGTCTCTCCGACCTTCACAAAAAAAGTTATTCAAGAATATCTCTTTCTCCTATGTGCTTTCATCCCTAACCCTAACCCTAACCCTTCCGAAAGTCGGAGAAGCTCAAAGATGGTACCGATCGATGCGCGCTACCCCATTTAGTGGGGGTAGAGCCTACTTGCAAGTCTCTCCGACCTTCACAAAAAAAGTTATTCAAGAATATCTCTTTCTCCTATGTGCTTTCATCCCTAACCCTAACCCTAACCCTTCCGAAAGTCGGAGAAGCTCAAGGATGGTACCGATCGATGCGCGCAACCCCATTTAGTGGGGGTAGAGCCTACTTGCAAGTCTCTCCGACCTTCACAAAAAAAGTTATTCAAGAATATCTCCTCAGATTTGGGGGAATTTCGTCGGTCGACCTCTTCCGAAGGTCTTACAAGCTCGGGGATGGTACCAATCGATCCGCAGGACCCAAATTAGTCCAGATGCAACCACTTTTCAAGTCTCTCCGACCTTCACAAAAAAAGTTATTCAAGAATATCTCTTTCTCCTATGTGCTTTCATCCCTAACCCTAACCCTAACCCTTCCGAAAGTCGGAGAAGCTCAAGGATGGTACCGATCGATGCGCGCAACCCCATTTAGTGGGGGTAGAGCCTACTTGCAAGTCTCTCCGACCTTCACAAAAAAAGTTATTCAAGAATATCTCCTCAGATTTGGGGGAATTTCGTCGGTCGACCTCTTCCGAAGGTCGTACAAGCTCGGGGATGGTACCAATCGATCCGCAGGACCCAAATTAGTCCAGATGCAACCACTTTCCAAGTCTCTCCGACCTTCACAAAAAAAGTTATTCAAGAATATCTCTTTCTCCTATGTGCTTTCATCCCTAACCCTAACCCTAACCCTTCCGAAAGTCGGAGAAGCTCAAGGATGGTACCGATCGATGCGCGCTACCCCATTTAGTGGGGGTAGAGCCTACTTGCAAGTCTCTCCGACCTTCACAAAAAAAGTTATTCAAGAATATCTCTTTCTCCTATGTGCTTTCATCCCTAACCCTAACCCTAACCCTTCCGAAAGTCGGAGAAGCTCAAGGATGGTACCGATCGATGCGCGCAACCCCATTTAGTGGGGGTAGAGCCTACTTGCAAGTCTCTCCGACCTTCACAAAAAAAGTTATTCAAGAATATCTCCTCAGATTTGGGGGAATTTCGTCGGTCGACCTCTTCCGAAGGTCGTACAAGCTCGGGCATGGTACCAATCGATCCGCAGGACCCAAATTAGTCCAGATGCAACCACTTTCCAAGTCTCTCCGACCTTCACAAAAAAAGTTATTCAAGAATATCTCTTTCTCCTATGTGCTTTCATCCCTAACCCTAACCCTAACCCTTCCGAAAGTCGGAGAAGCTCAAGGATGGTACCGATCGATGCGCGCTACCCCATTTAGTGGGGGTAGAGCCTACTTGCAAGTCTCTCCGACCTTCACAAAAAAAGTTATTCAAGAATATCTCTTTCTCCTATGTGCTTTCATCCCTAACCCTAACCCTTCCGAAAGTCGGAGAAGCTCAAGGATGGTACCGATCGATGCGCGCAACCCCATTTAGTGGGGGTAGAGCCTACTTGCAAGTCTCTCCGACCTACACAAAAAAAGTTATTCAAGAATATCTCCTCAGATTTGGGGGAATTTCGTCGGTCGACCTCTTCCGAAGGTCGTACAAGCTCGGGGATGGTACCAATCGATCCGCAGGACCCAAATTAGTCCAGATGCAACCACTTTTCAAGTCTCTCCGACCTTCACAAAAAAAGTTATTCAAGAATATCTCTTTCTCCTATGTGCTTTCATCCCTAACCCTAACCCTAACCCTTCCGAAAGTCGGAGAAGCTCAAGGATGGTACCGATCGATGCGCGCAACCCCATTTAGTGGGGGTAGAGCCTACTTGCAAGTCTCTCCGACCTTCACAAAAAAAGTTATTCAAGAATATCTCCTCAGATTTGGGGGAATTTCGTCGGTCGACCTCTTCCGAAGGTCGTACAAGCTCGGGGATGGTACCAATCGATCTGCAGGACCCAAATTAGTCCAGATGCAACCACTTTCCAAGTCTCTCCGACCTTCACAAAAAAAGTTATTCAAGAATATCTCTTTCTCCTATGTGCTTTCATCCCTAACCCTAACCCTAACCCTTCCGAAAGTCGGAGAAGCTCAAGGATGGTACCGATCGATGCGCGCTACCCCATTTAGTGGGGGTAGAGCCTACTTGCAAGTCTCTCCGACCTTCACAAAAAAAGTTATTCAAGAATATCTCTTTCTCCTATGTGCTTTCATTCCTAACCCTAACCCTAACCCTTCCGAAAGTCGGAGAAGCTCAAGGATGGTACCGATCGATGCGCGCAACCCCATTTAGTGGGGGTAGAGCCTACTTGCAAGTCTCTCCGACCTTCACAAAAAAAGTTATTCAAGAATATCTCCTCAGATTTGGGGGAATTTCGTCGGTCGACCTCTTCCGAAGGTCGTACAAGCTCGGGGATGGTACCAATCGATCCGCAGGACCCAAATTAGTCCAGATGCAACCACTTTCCAAGTCTCACCGACCTTTACAAAAAAAGTTATTCAAGAATATCTCTTTCTCCTATGTGCTTTCATCCCTAACCCTAACCCTAACCCTTCCGAAAGTCGGAGAAGCTCAAGGATGGTACCGATCGATGCGCGCTACCCCATTTAGTGGGGGTAGAGCCTACTTGCAAGTCTCTCCGACCTTCACAAAAAAAGTTATTCAAGAATATCTCCTCAGATTTGGGGGAATTTCGTCGGTCGACCTCTTCCGAAGGTCGTACAAGCTCGGGCATGGTACCAATCGATCCGCAGGACCCAAATTAGTCCAGATGCAACCACTTTCCAAGTCTCTCCGACCTTCACAAAAAAAGTTATTCAAGAATATCTCTTTCTCCTATGTGCTTTCATCCCTAACCCTAACCCTAACCCTTCCGAAAGTCGGAGAAGCTCAAGGATGGTACCGATCGATGCGCGCTACCCCATTTAGTGGGGGTAGAGCCTACTTGCAAGTCTCTCCGACCTTCACAAAAAAAGTTATTCAAGAATATCTCTTTCTCCTATGTGCTTTCATCCCTAACCCTAACCCTAACCCTTCCGAAAGTCGGAGAAGCTCAAGGATGGTACCGATCGATGCGCGCTACCCCATTTAGTGGGGGTAGAGCCTACTTGCAAGTCTCTCCGACCTTCACAAAAAACGTTATTCAAGAATATCTCTTTCTCCTATGTGCTTTCATCCCTAACCCTAACCCTAACCCTTCCGAAAGTCGGAGAAGCTCAAGGATGGTACCGATCGATGCGCGCTACCCCATTTAGTGGGAGTAGAGCCTACTTGCAAGTCTCTCCGACCTTCACAAAAAAAGTTATTCAAGAATATCTCTTTCTCCTATGTGCTTTCATCCCTAACCCTAACCCTAACCCTTCCGAAAGTCGGAGAAGCTCAAGGATGGTACCGATCGATGCGCGCAACCCTATTTAGTGGGGGTAGAGCCTACTTGCAAGTCTCTCCGACCTTCACAAAAAAAGTTATTCAAGAATATCTCCTCAGATTTGGGGGAATTTCGTCGGTCGACCTCTTCCGAAGGTCGTACAAGCTCGGGGATGGTACCAATCGATCCGCAGGACCCAAATTAGTCCAGATGCAACCACTTTCCAAGTCTCTCCGACCTTCACAAAAAAAGTTATTCAAGAATATCTCTTTCTCCTATGTGCTTTCATCCCTAACCCTAACCCTAACCCTTCCGAAAGTCGGAGAAGCTCAAGGATGGTACCGATCGATGCGCGCTACCCCATTTAGTGGGAGTAGAGCCTACTTGCAAGTCTCTCCGACCTTCACAAAAAAAGTTATTCAAGAATATCTCTTTCTCCTATGTGCTTTCATCCCTAACCCTAACCCTAACCCTTCCGAAAGTCGGAGAAGCTCAAGGATGGTACCGATCGATGCGCGCAACCCTATTTAGTGGGGGTAGAGCCTACTTGCAAGTCTCTCCGACCTTCACAAAAAAAGTTATTCAAGAATATCTCCTCAGATTTGGGGGAATTTCGTCGGTCGACCTCTTCCGAAGGTCGTACAAGCTCGGGGATGGTACCAATCGATCCGCAGGACCCAAATTAGTCCAGATGCAACCACTTTTCAAGTCTCTCCGACCTTCACAAAAAAAGTTATTCAAGAATATCTCTTTCTCCTATGTGCTTTCATCCCTAACCCTAACCCTAACCCTTCCGAAAGTCGGAGAAGCTCAAGGATGGTACCGATCGATGCGCGCTACCCCATTTAGTGGGGGTAGAGCCTACTTGCAAGTCTCTCCGACCTTCACAAAAAAAGTTATTCAAGAATATCTCTTTCTCCTATGTGCTTTCATCCCTAACCCTAACCCTAACCCTTCCGAAAGTCGGAGAAGCTCAAGGATGGTACCGATCGATGCGCGCAACCCCATTTAGTGGGGGTAGAGCCTACTTGCAAGTCTCTCCGACCTTCACAAAAAAAGTTATTCAAGAATATCTCCTCAGATTTGGGGGAATTTCGTCGGTCGACCTCTTCCGAAGGTCGTACAAGCTCGGGGATGGTACCAATCGATCCGCAGGACCCAAATTAGTCCAGATGCAACCACTTTTCAAGTCTCTCCGACCTTCACAAAAAAAGTTATTCAAGAATATTTCTTTCTCCTATGTGCTTTCATCCCTAACCCTAACCCTAACCCTTCCGAAAGTCGGAGAAGCTCAAGGATGGTACCGATCGATGCGCGCTACCCCATTTAGTGGGGGTAGAGCCTACTTGCAAGTCTCTCCGACCTTCACAAAAAAAGTTATTCAAGAATATCTCTTTCTCCTATGTGCTTTCATCCCTAACCCTAACCCTAACCCTTCCGAAAGTCGGAGAAGCTCAAGGATGGTACCGATCGATGCGCGCTACCCCATTTAGTGGGGGTAGAGCCTACTTGCAAGTCTCTCCGACCTTCACAAAAAAAGTTATTCAAGAATATCTCTTTCTCCTATGTGCTTTCATTCCTAACCCTAACCCTAACCCTTCCGAAAGTCGGAGAAGCTCAAGGATGGTACCGATCGATGCGCGCAACCCCATTTAGTGGGGGTAGAGCCTACTTGCAAGTCTCTCCGACCTTCACAAAAAACGTTATTCAAGAATATCTCCTCAGATTTGGGGGAATTTCGTCGGTCGACCTCTTCCGAAGGTCGTACAAGCTCGGGGATGGTACCAATCGATCCGCAGGACCCAAATTAGTCCAGATGCAACCACTTTCCAAGTCTCTCCGACCTTTACAAAAAAAGTTATTCAAGAATATCTCTTTCTCCTATGTGCTTTCATCCCTAACCCTAACCCTAACCCTTCCGAAAGTCGGAGAAGCTCAAGGATGGTACCGATCGATGCGCGCTACCCCATTTAGTGGGGGTAGAGCCTACTTGCAAGTCTCTCCGACCTTCACAAAAAAAGTTATTCAAGAATATCTCCTCAGATTTGGGGGAATTTCGTCGGTCGACCTCTTCCGAAGGTCGTACAAGCTCGGGCATGGTACCAATCGATCCGCAGGACCCAAATTAGTCCAGATGCAACCACTTTCCAAGTCTCTCCGACCTTCACAAAAAAAGTTATTCAAGAATATCTCTTTCTCCTATGTGCTTTCATCCCTAACCCTAACCCTAACCCTTCCGAAAGTCGGAGAAGCTCAAGGATGGTACCGATCGATGCGCGCTACCCCATTTAGTGGGGGTAGAGCCTACTTGCAAGTCTCTCCGACCTTCACAAAAAAAGTTATTCAAGAATATCTCTTTCTCCTATGTGCTTTCATCCCTAACCCTAACCCTAACCCTTCCGAAAGTCGGAGAAGCTCAAGGATGGTACCGATCGATGCGCGCTACCCCATTTAGTGGGGGTAGAGCCTACTTGCAAGTCTCTCCGACCTTCACAAAAAAAGTTATTCAAGAATATCTCCTCAGATTTGGGGGAATTTCGTCGGTCGACCTCTTCCGAAGGTCGTACAAGCTCGGGCATGGTACCAATCGATCCGCAGGACCCAAATTAGTCCAGATGCAACCACTTTCCAAGTCTCTCCGACCTTCACAAAAAAAGTTATTCAAGAATATCTCTTTCTCCTATGTGCTTTCATCCCTAACCCTAACCCTAACCCTTCCGAAAGTCGGAGAAGCTCAAGGATGGTACCGATCGATGCGCGCTACCCCATTTAGTGGGGGTAGAGCCTACTTGCAAGTCTCTCCGACCTTCACAAAAAAAGTTATTCAAGAATATCTCTTTCTCCTATGTGCTTTCATCCCTAACCCTAACCCTAACCCTTCCGAAAGTCGGAGAAGCTCAAGGATGGTACCGATCGATGCGCGCTACCCCATTTAGTGGGGGTAGAGCCTACTTGCAAGTCTCTCCGACCTTCACAAAAAAAGTTATTCAAGAATATCTCTTTCTCCTATGTGCTTTCATCCCTAACCCTAACCCTAACCCTTCCGAAAGTCGGAGAAGCTCAAGGATGGTACCGATCGATGCGCGCTACCCCATTTAGTGGGAGTAGAGCCTACTTGCAAGTCTCTCCGACCTTCACAAAAAAAGTTATTCAAGAATATCTCTTTCTCCTATGTGCTTTCATCCCTAACCCTAACCCTAACCCTTCCGAAAGTCGGAGAAGCTCAAGGATGGTACCGATCGATGCGCGCAACCCCATTTAGTGGGGGTAGAGCCTACTTGCAAGTCTCTCCGACCTTCACAAAAAAAGTTATTCAAGAATATCTCCTCAGATTTGGGGGAATTTCGTCGGTCGACCTCTTCCGAAGGTCGTACAAGCTCAGGGATGGTACCAATCGATCCGCAGGACCCAAATTAGTCCAGATGCAACCACTTTCCAAGTCTCTCCGACCTTCACAAAAAAAGTTATTCAAGAATATCTCTTTCTCCTATGTGCTTTCATCCCTAACCCTAACCCTAACCCTTCCGAAAGTCGGAGAAGCTCAAGGATGGTACCGATCGATGCGCGCTACCCCATTTAGTGGGGGTAGAGCCTACTTGCAAGTCTCTCCGACCTTCACAAAAAAAGTTATTCAAGAATATCTCTTTCTCCTATGTGCTTTCATCCCTAACCCTAACCCTAACCCTTCCGAAAGTCGGAGAAGCTCAAGGATGGTACCGATCGATGCGCGCAACCCCATTTAGTGGGGGTAGAGCCTACTTGCAAGTCTCTCCGACCTTCACAAAAAAAGTTATTCAAGAATATCTCCTCAGATTTGGGGGAATTTCGTCGGTCGACCTCTTCCGAAGGTCGTACAAGCTCGGGGATGGTACCAATCGATCCGCAGGACCCAAATTAGTCCAGATGCAACCACTTTCCAAGTCTCTCCGACCTTTACAAAAAAAGTTATTCAAGAATATCTCTTTCTCCTATGTGCTTTCATCCCTAACCCTAACCCTAACCCTTCCAAAAGTCGGAGAAGCTCAAGGATGGTACCGATCGATGCGCGCTACCCCATTTAGTGGGGGTAGAGCCTACTTGCAAGTCTCTCCGACCTTCACAAAAAAAGTTATTCAAGAATATCTCCTCAGATTTGGGGGAATTTCGTCGGTCGACCTCTTCCGAAGGTCGTACAAGCTCGGGCATGGTACCAATCGATCCGCAGGACCCAAATTAGTCCAGATGCAACCACTTTCCAAGTCTCTCCGACCTTCACAAAAAAAGTTATTCAAGAATATCTCTTTCTCCTATGTGCTTTCATCCCTAACCCTAACCCTAACCCTTCCGAAAGTCGGAGAAGCTCAAGGATGGTACCGATCGATGCGCGCTACCCCATTTAGTGGGGGTAGAGCCTACTTGCAAGTCTCTCCGACCTTCACAAAAAAAGTTATTCAAGAATATCTCTTTCTCCTATGTGCTTTCATCCCTAACCCTAACCCTAACCCTTCCGAAAGTCGGAGAAGCTCAAAGATGGTACCGATCGATGCGCGCTACCCCATTTAGTGGGGGTAGAGCCTACTTGCAAGTCTCTCCGACCTTCACAAAAAAAGTTATTCAAGAATATCTCTTTCTCCTATGTGCTTTCATCCCTAACCCTAACCCTAACCCTTCCGAAAGTCGGAGAAGCTCAAGGATGGTACCGATCGATGCGCGCTACCCCATTTAGTGGGGGTAGAGCCTACTTGCAAGTCTCTCCGACCTTCACAAAAAAAGTTATTCAAGAATATCTCTTTCTCCTATGTGCTTTCATCCCTAACCCTAACCCTAACCCTTCCGAAAGTCGGAGAAGCTCAAGGATGGTACCGATCGATGCGCGCTACCCCATTTAGTGGGAGTAGAGCCTACTTGCAAGTCTCTCCGACCTTCACAAAAAAAGTTATTCAAGAATATCTCTTTCTCCTATGTGCTTTCATCCCTAACCCTAACCCTAACCCTTCCGAAAGTCGGAGAAGCTCAAGGATGGTACCGATCGATGCGCGCAACCCCATTTAGTGGGGGTAGAGCCTACTTGCAAGTCTCTCCGACCTTCACAAAAAAAGTTATTCAAGAATATCTCCTCAGATTTGGGGGAATTTCGTCGGTCGACCTCTTCCGAAGGTCGTACAAGCTCGGGGATGGTACCAATCGATCCGCAGGACCCAAATTAGTCCAGATGCAACCACTTTCCAAGTCTCTCCGACCTTCACAAAAAAAGTTATTCAAGAATATCTCTTTCTCCTATGTGCTTTCATCCCTAACCCTAACCCTAACCCTTCCGAAAGTCGGAGAAGCTCAAGGATGGTACCGATCGATGCGCGCTACCCCATTTAGTGGGGGTAGAGCCTACTTGCAAGTCTCTCCGACCTTCACAAAAAAAGTTATTCAAGAATATCTCTTTCTCCTATGTGCTTTCATCCCTAACCCTAACCCTAACCCTTCCGAAAGTCGGAGAAGCTCAAGGATGGTACCGATCGATGTGCGCAACCCCATTTAGTGGGGGTAGAGCCTACTTGCAAGTCTCTCCGACCTTCACAAAAAAAGTTATTCAAGAATATCTCCTCAGATTTGGGGGAATTTCGTCGGTCGACCTCTTCCGAAGGTCGTACAAGCTCGGGGATGGTACCAATCGATCCGCAGGACCCAAATTAGTCCAGATGCAACCACTTTCCAAGTCTCTCCGACCTTTACAAAAAAAGTTATTCAAGAATATCTCTTTCTCCTATGTGCTTTCATCCCTAACCCTAACCCTAACCCTTCCGAAAGTCGGAGAAGCTCAAGGATGGTACCGATCGATGCGCGCTACCCCATTTAGTGGGGGTAGAGCCTACTTGCAAGTCTCTCCGACCTTCACAAAAAAAGTTATTCAAGAATATCTCCTCAGATTTGGGGGAATTTCGTCGGTCGACCTCTTCCGAAGGTCGTACAAGCTCGGGCATGGTACCAATCGATCCGCAGGACCCAAATTAGTCCAGATGCAACCACTTTCCAAGTCTCTCCGACCTTCACAAAAAAAGTTATTCAAGAATATCTCTTTCTCCTATGTGCTTTCATCCCTAACCCTAACCCTAACCCTTCCGAAAGTCGGAGAAGCTCAAGGATGGTACCGATCGATGCGCGCTACCCCATTTAGTGGGGGTAGAGCCTACTTGCAAGTCTCTCCGACCTTCACAAAAAAAGTTATTCAAGAATATCTCTTTCTCCTATGTGCTTTCATCCCTAACCCTAACCCTAACCCTTCCGAAAGTCGGAGAAGCTCAAAGATGGTACCGATCGATGCGCGCTACCCCATTTAGTGGGGGTAGAGCCTACTTGCAAGTCTCTCCGACCTTCACAAAAAAAGTTATTCAAGAATATCTCTTTCTCCTATGTGCTTTCATCCCTAACCCTAACCCTAACCCTTCCGAAAGTCGGAGAAGCTCAAGGATGGTACCGATCGATGCGCGCAACCCCATTTAGTGGGGGTAGAGCCTACTTGCAAGTCTCTCCGACCTTCACAAAAAAAGTTATTCAAGAATATCTCCTCAGATTTGGGGGAATTTCGTCGGTCGACCTCTTCCGAAGGTCGTACAAGCTCGGGGATGGTACCAATCGATCCGCAGGACCCAAATTAGTCCAGATGCAACCACTTTTCAAGTCTCTCCGACCTTCACAAAAAAAGTTATTCAAGAATATCTCTTTCTCCTATGTGCTTTCATCCCTAACCCTAACCCTAACCCTTCCGAAAGTCGGAGAAGCTCAAAGATGGTACCGATCGATGCGCGCAACCCCATTTAGTGGGGGTAGAGCCTACTTGCAAGTCTCTCCGACCTTCACAAAAAAAGTTATTCAAGAATATCTCCTCAGATTTGGGGGAATTTCGTCGGTCGACCTCTTCCGAAGGTCGTACAAGCTCGGGGATGGTACCAATCGATCCGCAGGACCCAAATTAGTCCAGATGCAACCACTTTCCAAGTCTCTCCGACCTTCACAAAAAAAGTTATTCAAGAATATCTCTTTCTCCTATGTGCTTTCATCCCTAACCCTAACCCTAACCCTTCCGAAAGTCGGAGAAGCTCAAGGATGGTACCGATCGATGCGCGCAACCCCATTTAGTGGGGGTAGAGCCTACTTGCAAGTCTCTCCGACCTTCACAAAAAAAGTTATTCAAGAATATCTCCTCAGATTTGGGGGAATTTCGTCGGTCGACCTCTTCCGAAGGTCGTACAAGCTCGGGGATGGTACCAATCGATCCGCAGGACCCAAATTAGTCCAGATGCAACCACTTTCCAAGTCTCTCCGACCTTCACAAAAAAAGTTATTCAAGAATATCTCTTTCTCCTATGTGCTTTCATCCCTAACCCTAACCCTTCCGAAAGTCGGAGAAGCTCAAGGATGGTACCGATCGATGCGCGCTACCCCATTTAGTGGGGGTAGAGCCTACTTGCAAGTCTCTCCGACCTTCACAAAAAAAGTTATTCAAGAATATCTCTTTCTCCTATGTGCTTTCATCCCTAACCCTAACCCTAACCCTTCCGAAAGTCGGAGAAGCTCAAGGATGGTACCGATCGATGCGCGCTACCCCATTTAGTGGGGGTAGAGCCTACTTGCAAGTCTCTCCGACCTTCACAAAAAAAGTTATTCAAGAATATCTCTTTCTCCTATGTGCTTTCATCCCTAACCCTAACCCTAACCCTTCCGAAAGTCGGAGAAGCTCAAGGATGGTACCGATCGATGCGCGCAACCCCATTTAGTGGGGGTAGAGCCTACTTGCAAGTCTCTCCGACCTTCACAAAAAAAGTTATTCAAGAATATCTCCTCAGATTTGGGGGAATTTCGTCGGTCGACCTCTTCCGAAGGTCGTACAAGCTCGGGGATGGTACCAATCGATCTGCAGGACCCAAATTAGTCCAGATGCAACCACTTTTCAAGTCTCTCCGACCTTCACAAAAAAAGTTATTCAAGAATATCTCTTTCTCCTATGTGCTTTCATCCCTAACCCTAACCCTAACCCTTCCGAAAGTCGGAGAAGCTCAAGGATGGTACCGATCGATGCGCGCTACCCCATTTAGTGGGGGTAGAGCCTACTTGCAAGTCTCTCCGACCTTCACAAAAAAAGTTATTCAAGAATATCTCTTTCTCCTATGTGCTTTCATCCCTAACCCTAACCCTAACCCTTCCGAAAGTCGGAGAAGCTCAAGGATGGTACCGATCGATGCGCGCTACCCCATTTAGTGGGGGTAGAGCCTACCTGCAAGTCTCTCCGACCTTCACAAAAAAAGTTATTCAAGAATATCTCCTCAGATTTGGGGGAATTTCGTCGGTCGACCTCTTCCGAAGGTCGTACAAGCTCGGGGATGGTACCAATCGATCCGCAGGACCCAAATTAGTCCAGATGCAACCACTTTCCAAGTCTCTCCGACCTTCACAAAAAAAGTTATTCAAGAATATCTCTTTCTCCTATGTGCTTTCATCCCTAACCCTAACCCTAACCCTTCCGAAAGTCGGAGAAGCTCAAGGATGGTACTGATCGATGCGCGCTACCCCATTTAGTGGGGGTAGAGCCTACTTGCAAGTCTCTCCGACCTTCACAAAAAAAGTTATTCAAGAATATCTCTTTCTCCTATGTGCTTTCATCCCTAACCCTAACCCTAACCCTTCCGAAAGTCGGAGAAGCTCAAAGATGGTACCGATCGATGCGCGCTACCCCATTTAGTGGGGGTAGAGCCTACTTGCAAGTCTCTCCGACCTTCACAAAAAAAGTTATTCAAGAATATCTCTTTCTCCTATGTGCTTTCATCCCTAACCCTAACCCTAACCCTTCCGAAAGTCGGAGAAGCTCAAGGATGGTACCGATCGATGCGCGCAACCCCATTTAGTGGGGGTAGAGCCTACTTGCAAGTCTCTCCGACCTTCACAAAAAAAGTTATTCAAGAATATCTCCTCAGATTTGGGGGAATTTCGTCGGTCGACCTCTTCCGAAGGTCGTACAAGCTCGGGGATGGTACCAATCGATCCGCAGGACCCAAATTAGTCCAGATGCAACCACTTTTCAAGTCTCTCCGACCTTCACAAAAAAAGTTATTCAAGAATATCTCTTTCTCCTATGTGCTTTCATCCCTAACCCTAACCCTAACCCTTCCGAAAGTCGGAGAAGCTCAAAGATGGTACCGATCGATGCGCGCAACCCCATTTAGTGGGGGTAGAGCCTACTTGCAAGTCTCTCCGACCTTCACAAAAAAAGTTATTCAAGAATATCTCCTCAGATTTGGGGGAATTTCGTCGGTCGACCTCTTCCGAAGGTCGTACAAGCTCGGGGATGGTACCAATCGATCCGCAGGACCCAAATTAGTCCAGATGCAACCACTTTCCAAGTCTCTCCGACCTTCACAAAAAAAGTTATTCAAGAATATCTCTTTCTCCTATGTGCTTTCATCCCTAACCCTAACCCTAACCCTTCCGAAAGTCGGAGAAGCTCAAGGATGGTACCGATCGATGCGCGCAACCCCATTTAGTGGGGGTAGAGCCTACTTGCAAGTCTCTCCGACCTTCACAAAAAAAGTTATTCAAGAATATCTCCTCAGATTTGGGGGAATTTCGTCGGTCGACCTCTTCCGAAGGTCGTACAAGCTCGGGGATGGTACCAATCGATCCGCAGGACCCAAATTAGTCCAGATGCAACCACTTTCCAAGTCTCTCCGACCTTCACAAAAAAAGTTATTCAAGAATATCTCTTTCTCCTATGTGCTTTCATCCCTAACCCTAACCCTTCCGAAAGTCGGAGAAGCTCAAGGATGGTACCGATCGATGCGCGCTACCCCATTTAGTGGGGGTAGAGCCTACTTGCAAGTCTCTCCGACCTTCACAAAAAAAGTTATTCAAGAATATCTCTTTCTCCTATGTGCTTTCATCCCTAACCCTAACCCTAACCCTTCCGAAAGTCGGAGAAGCTCAAGGATGGTACCGATCGATGCGCGCTACCCCATTTAGTGGGGGTAGAGCCTACTTGCAAGTCTCTCCGACCTTCACAAAAAAAGTTATTCAAGAATATCTCTTTCTCCTATGTGCTTTCATCCCTAACCCTAACCCTAACCCTTCCGAAAGTCGGAGAAGCTCAAGGATGGTACCGATCGATGCGCGCAACACCATTTAGTGGGGGTAGAGCCTACTTGCAAGTCTCTCCGACCTTCACAAAAAAAGTTATTCAAGAATATCTCCTCAGATTTGGGGGAATTTCGTCGGTCGACCTCTTCCGAAGGTCGTACAAGCTCGGGGATGGTACCAATCGATCTGCAGGACCCAAATTAGTCCAGATGCAACCACTTTTCAAGTCTCTCCGACCTTCACAAAAAAAGTTATTCAAGAATATCTCTTTCTCCTATGTGCTTTCATCCCTAACCCTAACCCTAACCCTTCCGAAAGTCGGAGAAGCTCAAGGATGGTACCGATCGATGCGCGCTACCCCATTTAGTGGGGGTAGAGCCTACTTGCAAGTCTCTCCGACCTTCACAAAAAAAGTTATTCAAGAATATCTCTTTCTCCTATGTGCTTTCATCCCTAACCCTAACCCTAACCCTTCCGAAAGTCGGAGAAGCTCAAGGATGGTACCGATCGATGCGCGCTACCCCATTTAGTGGGGGTAGAGCCTACCTGCAAGTCTCTCCGACCTTCACAAAAAAAGTTATTCAAGAATATCTCCTCAGATTTGGGGGAATTTCGTCGGTCGACCTCTTCCGAAGGTCGTACAAGCTCGGGGATGGTACCAATCGATCCGCAGGACCCAAATTAGTCCAGATGCAACCACTTTCCAAGTCTCTCCGACCTTCACAAAAAAAGTTATTCAAGAATATCTCTTTCTCCTATGTGCTTTCATCCCTAACCCTAACCCTAACCCTTCCGAAAGTCGGAGAAGCTCAAGGATGGTACCGATCGATGCGCGCTACCCCATTTAGTGGGGGTAGAGCCTACTTGCAAGTCTCTCCGACCTTCACAAAAAAAGTTATTCAAGAATATCTCTTTCTCCTATGTGCTTTCATCCCTAACCCTAACCCTAACCCTTCCGAAAGTCGGAGAAGCTCAAGGATGGTACCGATCGATGCGCGCTACCCCATTTAGTGGGGGTAGAGCCTACTTGCAAGTCTCTCCGACCTTCACAAAAAAAGTTATTCAAGAATATCTCCTCAGATTTGGGGGAATTTCGTCGGTCGACCTCTTCCGAAGGTCGTACAAGCTCGGGCATGGTACCAATCGATCCGCAGGACCCAAATTAGTCCAGATGCAACCACTTTCCAAGTCTCTCCGACCTTCACAAAAAAAGTTATTCAAGAATATCTCTTTCTCCTATGTGCTTTCATCCCTAACCCTAACCCTAACCCTTCCGAAAGTCGGAGAAGCTCAAGGATGGTACCGATCGATGCGCGCTTCCCCATTTAGTGGGGGTAGAGCCTACTTGCAAGTCTCTCCGACCTTCACAAAAAAAGTTATTCAAGAATATCTCTTTCTCCTATGTGCTTTCATCCCTAACCCTAACCCTAACCCTTCCGAAAGTCGGAGAAGCTCAAGGATGGTACCGATCGATGCGCACTACCCCATTTAGTGGGGGTAGAGCCTACTTGCAAGTCTCTCCGACCTTCACAAAAAAAGTTATTCAAGAATATCTCTTTCTCCTATGTGCTTTCATCCCTAACCCTAACCCTAACCCTTCCGAAAGTCGGAGAAGCTCAAGGATGGTACCGATCGATGTGCGCTACCCCATTTAGTGGGAGTAGAGCCTACTTGCAAGTCTCTCCGACCTTCACAAAAAAAGTTATTCAAGAATATCTCTTTCTCCTATGTGCTTTCATCCCTAACCCTAACCCTAACCCTTCCGAAAGTCGGAGAAGCTCAAGGATGGTACCGATCGATGCGCGCAACCCCATTTAGTGGGGGTAGAGCCTACTTGCAAGTCTCTCCGACCTTCACAAAAAAAGTTATTCAAGAATATCTCCTCAGATTTGGGGGAATTTCGTCGGTCGACCTCTTCCGAAGGTCGTACAAGCTCGGGGATGGTACCAATCGATCCGCAGGACCCAAATTAGTCCAGATGCAACCACTTTCCAAGTCTCTCCGACCTTCACAAAAAAAGTTATTCAAGAATATCTCTTTCTCCTATGTGCTTTCATCCCTAACCCTAACCCTAACCCTTCCGAAAGTCGGAGAAGCTCAAGGATGGTACCGATCGATGCGCGCTACCCCATTTAGTGGGGGTAGAGCCTACTTGCAAGTCTCTCCGACCTTCACAAAAAAAGTTATTCAAGAATATCTCTTTCTCCTATGTGCTTTCATCCCTAACCCTAACCCTTCCGAAAGTCGGAGAAGCTCAAGGATGGTACCGATCGATGCGTGCAACCCCATTTAGTGGGGGTAGAGCCTACTTGCAAGTCTCTCCGACCTTCACAAAAAAAGTTATTCAAGAATATCTCCTCAGATTTGGGGGAATTTCGTCGGTCGACCTCTTCCGAAGGTCGTACAAGCTCGGGGATGGTACCAATCGATCCGCAGGACCCAAATTAGTCCAGATGCAACCACTTTCCAAGTCTCTCCGACCTTTACAAAAAAAGTTATTCAAGAATATCTCTTTCTCCTATGTGCTTTCATCCCTAACCCTAACCCTAACCCTTCCAAAAGTCGGAGAAGCTCAAGGATGGTACCGATCGATGCGCGCTACCCCATTTAGTGGGGGTAGAGCCTACTTGCAAGTCTCTCCGACCTTCACAAAAAAAGTTATTCAAGAATATCTCCTCAGATTTGGGGGAATTTCGTCGGTCGACCTCTTCCGAAGGTCGTACAAGCTCGGGCATGGTACCAATCGATCCGCAGGACCCAAATTAGTCCAGATGCAACCACTTTCCAAGTCTCTCCGACCTTCACAAAAAAAGTTATTCAAGAATATCTCTTTCTCCTATGTGCTTTCATCCCTAACCCTAACCCTAACCCTTCCGAAAGTCGGAGAAGCTCAAGGATGGTACCGATCGATGCGCGCTACCCCATTTAGTGGGGGTAGAGCCTACTTGCAAGTCTCTCCGACCTTCACAAAAAAAGTTATTCAAGAATATCTCTTTCTCCTATGTGCTTTCATCCCTAACCCTAACCCTAACCCTTCCGAAAGTCGGAGAAGCTCAAAGATGGTACCGATCGATGCGCGCTACCCCATTTAGTGGGGGTAGAGCCTACTTGCAAGTCTCTCCGACCTTCACAAAAAAAGTTATTCAAGAATATCTCTTTCTCCTATGTGCTTTCATCCCTAACCCTAACCCTAACCCTTCCGAAAGTCGGAGAAGCTCAAGGATGGTACCGATCGATGCGCGCTACCCCATTTAGTGGGGGTAGAGCCTACTTGCAAGTCTCTCCGACCTTCACAAAAAAAGTTATTCAAGAATATCTCTTTCTCCTATGTGCTTTCATCCCTAACCCTAACCCTAACCCTTCCGAAAGTCGGAGAAGCTCAAGGATGGTACCGATCGATGCGCGCTACCCCATTTAGTGGGAGTAGAGCCTACTTGCAAGTCTCTCCGACCTTCACAAAAAAAGTTATTCAAGAATATCTCTTTCTCCTATGTGCTTTCATCCCTAACCCTAACCCTAACCCTTCCGAAAGTCGGAGAAGCTCAAGGATGGTACCGATCGATGCGCGCAACCCCATTTAGTGGGGGTAGAGCCTACTTGCAAGTCTCTCCGACCTTCACAAAAAAAGTTATTCAAGAATATCTCCTCAGATTTGGGGGAATTTCGTCGGTCGACCTCTTCCGAAGGTCGTACAAGCTCGGGGATGGTACCAATCGATCCGCAGGACCCAAATTAGTCCAGATGCAACCACTTTCCAAGTCTCTCCGACCTTCACAAAAAAAGTTATTCAAGAATATCTCTTTCTCCTATGTGCTTTCATCCCTAACCCTAACCCTAACCCTTCCGAAAGTCGGAGAAGCTCAAGGATGGTACCGATCGATGCGCGCTACCCCATTTAGTGGGGGTAGAGCCTACTTGCAAGTCTCTCCGACCTTCACAAAAAAAGTTATTCAAGAATATCTCTTTCTCCTATGTGCTTTCATCCCTAACCCTAACCCTAACCCTTCCGAAAGTCGGAGAAGCTCAAGGATGGTACCGATCGATGCGCGCAACCCCATTTAGTGGGGGTAGAGCCTACTTGCAAGTCTCTCCGACCTTCACAAAAAAAGTTATTCAAGAATATCTCCTCAGATTTGGGGGAATTTCGTCGGTCGACCTCTTCCGAAGGTCGTACAAGCTCGGGGATGGTACCAATCGATCTGCAGGACCCAAATTAGTCCAGATGCAACCACTTTCCAAGTCTCTCCGACCTTTACAAAAAAAGTTATTTAAGAATATCTCTTTCTCCTATGTGCTTTCATCCCTAACCCTAACCCTAACCCTTCCGAAAGTCGGAGAAGCTCAACGATGGTACCGATCGATGCGCGCTACCCCATTTAGTGGGGGTAGAGCCTACTTGCAAGTCTCTCCGACCTTCACAAAAAAAGTTATTCAAGAATATCTCCTCAGATTTGGGGGAATTTCGTCGGTCGACCTCTTCCGAAGGTCGTACAAGCTCGGGCATGGTACCAATCGATCCGCAGGACCCAAATTAGTCCAGATGCAACCACTTTCCAAGTCTCTCCGACCTTCACAAAAAAAGTTATTCAAGAATATCTCTTTCTCCTATGTGCTTTCATCCCTAACCCTAACCCTAACCCTTCCGAAAGTCGGAGAAGCTCAAGGATGGTACCGATCGATGCGCGCTACCCCATTTAGTGGGGGTAGAGCCTACTTGCAAGTCTCTCCGACCTTCACAAAAAAAGTTATTCAAGAATATCTCTTTCTCCTATGTGCTTTCATCCCTAACCCTAACCCTAACCCTTCCGAAAGTCGGAGAAGCTCAAAGATGGTACCGATCGATGCGCGCTACCCCATTTAGTGGGGGTAGAGCCTACTTGCAAGTCTCTCCGACCTTCACAAAAAAAGTTATTCAAGAATATCTCTTTCTCCTATGTGCTTTCATCCCTAACCCTAACCCTAACCCTTCCGAAAGTCGGAGAAGCTCAAGGATGGTACCGATCGATGCGCGCAACCCCATTTAGTGGGGGTAGAGCCTACTTGCAAGTCTCTCCGACCTTCACAAAAAAAGTTATTCAAGAATATCTCCTCAGATTTGGGGGAATTTCGTCGGTCGACCTCTTCCGAAGGTCGTACAAGCTCGGGGATGGTACCAATCGATCCGCAGGACCCAAATTAGTCCAGATGCAACCACTTTTCAAGTCTCTCCGACCTTCACAAAAAAAGTTATTCAAGAATATCTCTTTCTCCTATGTGCTTTCATCCCTAACCCTAACCCTAACCCTTCCGAAAGTCGGAGAAGCTCAAGGATGGTACCGATCGATGCGCGCAACCCCATTTAGTGGGGGTAGAGCCTACTTGCAAGTCTCTCCGACCTTCACAAAAAAAGTTATTCAAGAATATCTCCTCAGATTTGGGGGAATTTCGTCGGTCGACCTCTTCCGAAGGTCGTACAAGCTCGGGGATGGTACCAATCGATCCGCAGGACCCAAATTAGTCCAGATGCAACCACTTTCCAAGTCTCTCCGACCTTCACAAAAAAAGTTATTCAAGAATATCTCTTTCTCCTATGTGCTTTCATCCCTAACCCTAACCCTAACCCTTCCGAAAGTCGGAGAAGCTCAAGGATGGTACCGATCGATGCGCGCAACCCCATTTAGTGGGGGTAGAGCCTACTTGCAAGTCTCTCCGACCTTCACAAAAAAAGTTATTCAAGAATATCTCCTCAGATTTGGGGGAATTTCGTCGGTCGACCTCTTCCGAAGGTCGTACAAGCTCGGGGATGGTACCAATCGATCCGCAGGACCCAAATTAGTCCAGATGCAACCACTTTCCAAGTCTCTCCGACCTTCACAAAAAAAGTTATTCAAGAATATCTCTTTCTCCTATGTGCTTTCATCCCTAACCCTAACCCTTCCGAAAGTCGGAGAAGCTCAAGGATGGTACCGATCGATGCGCGCTACCCCATTTAGTGGGGGTAGAGCCTACTTGCAAGTCTCTCCGACCTTCACAAAAAAAGTTATTCAAGAATATCTCTTTCTCCTATGTGCTTTCATCCCTAACCCTAACCCTAACCCTTCCGAAAGTCGGAGAAGCTCAAGGATGGTACCGATCGATGCGCGCTACCCCATTTAGTGGGGGTAGAGCCTACTTGCAAGTCTCTCCGACCTTCACAAAAAAAGTTATTCAAGAATATCTCTTTCTCCTATGTGCTTTCATCCCTAACCCTAACCCTAACCCTTCCGAAAGTCGGAGAAGCTCAAGGATGGTACCGATCGATGCGCGCAACCCCATTTAGTGGGGGTAGAGCCTACTTGCAAGTCTCTCCGACCTTCACAAAAAAAGTTATTCAAGAATATCTCCTCAGATTTGGGGGAATTTCGTCGGTCGACCTCTTCCGAAGGTCGTACAAGCTCGGGGATGGTACCAATCGATCCGCAGGACCCAAATTAGTCCAGATGCAACCACTTTTCAAGTCTCTCCGACCTTCACAAAAAAAGTTATTCAAGAATATCTCTTTCTCCTATGTGCTTTCATCCCTAACCCTAACCCTAACCCTTCCGAAAGTCGGAGAAGCTCAAGGATGGTACCGATCGATGCGCGCTACCCCATTTAGTGGGGGTAGAGCCTACTTGCAAGTCTCTCCGACCTTCACAAAAAAAGTTATTCAAGAATATCTCTTTCTCCTATGTGCTTTCATCCCTAACCCTAACCCTAACCCTTCCGAAAGTCGGAGAAGCTCAAGGATGGTACCGATCGATGCGCGCTACCCCATTTAGTGGGGGTAGAGCCTACTTGCAAGTCTCTCCGACCTTCACAAAAAAAGTTATTCAAGAATATCTCCTCAGATTTGGGGGAATTTCGTCGGTCGACCTCTTCCGAAGGTCGTACAAGCTCGGGCATGGTACCAATCGATCCGCAGGACCCAAATTAGTCCAGATGCAACCACTTTCCAAGTCTCTCCGACCTTCACAAAAAAAGTTATTCAAGAATATCTCTTTCTCCTATGTGCTTTCATCCCTAACCCTAACCCTAACCCTTCCGAAAGTCGGAGAAGCTCAAGGATGGTACCGATCGATGCGCGCTACCCCATTTAGTGGGGGTAGAGCCTACTTGCAAGTCTCTCCGACCTTCACAAAAAAAGTTATTCAAGAATATCTCTTTCTCCTATGTGCTTTCATCCCTAACCCTAACCCTAACCCTTCCGAAAGTCGGAGAAGCTCAAGGATGGTACCGATCGATGCGCGCTACCCCATTTAGTGGGGGTAGAGCCTACTTGCAAGTCTCTCCGACCTTCACAAAAAAAGTTATTCAAGAATATCTCTTTCTCCTATGTGCTTTCATCCCTAACCCTAACCCTAACCCTTCCGAAAGTCGGAGAAGCTCAAGGATGGTACTGATCGATGCGCGCAACCCCATTTAGTGGGGGTAGAGCCTACTTGCAAGTCTCTCCGACCTTCACAAAAAAAGTTATTCAAGAATATCTCTTTCTCCTATGTGCTTTCATCCCTAACCCTAACCCTAACCCTTCCGAAAGTCGGAGAAGCTCAAGGATGGTACCGATCGATGCGCGCAACCCCATTTAGTGGGGGTAGAGCCTACTTGCAAGTCTCTCCGACCTTCACAAAAAAAGTTATTCAAGAATATCTCCTCAGATTTGGGGGAATTTCGTCGGTCGACCTCTTCCGAAGGTCGTACAAGCTCGGGGATGGTACCAATCGATCCGCAGGACCCAAATTAGTCCAGATGCAACCACTTTTCAAGTCTCTCCGACCTTCACAAAAAAAGTTATTCAAGAATATCTCTTTCTCCTATGTGCTTTCATCCCTAACCCTAACCCTAACCCTTCCGAAAGTCGGAGAAGCTCAAGGATGGTACCGATCGATGCGCGCAACCCCATTTAGTGGGGGTAGAGCCTACTTGCAAGTCTCTCCGACCTTCACAAAAAAAGTTATTCAAGAATATCTCCTCAGATTTGGGGGAATTTCGTCGGTCGACCTCTTCCGAAGGTCGTACAAGCTCGGGGATGGTACCAATCGATCCGCAGGACCCAAATTAGTCCAGATGCAACCACTTTCCAAGTCTCTCCGACCTTCACAAAAAAAGTTATTCAAGAATATCTCTTTCTCCTATGTGCTTTCATCCCTAACCCTAACCCTAACCCTTCCGAAAGTCGGAGAAGCTCAAGGATGGTACCGATCGATGCGCGCAACCCCATTTAGTGGGGGTAGAGCCTACTTGCAAGTCTCTCCGACCTTCACAAAAAAAGTTATTCAAGAATATCTCCTCAGATTTGGGGGAATTTCGTCGGTCGACCTCTTCCGAAGGTCGTACAAGCTCGGGGATGGTACCAATCGATCCGCAGGACCCAAATTAGTCCAGATGCAACCACTTTCCAAGTCTCTCCGACCTTCACAAAAAAAGTTATTCAAGAATATCTCTTTCTCCTATGTGCTTTCATCCCTAACCCTAACCCTTCCGAAAGTCGGAGAAGCTCAAGGATGGTACCGATCGATGCGCGCTACCCCATTTAGTGGGGGTAGAGCCTACTTGCAAGTCTCTCCGACCTTCACAAAAAAAGTTATTCAAGAATATCTCTTTCTCCTATGTGCTTTCATCCCTAACCCTAACCCTAACCCTTCCGAAAGTCGGAGAAGCTCAAGGATGGTACCGATCGATGCGCGCTACCCCATTTAGTGGGGGTAGAGCCTACTTGCAAGTCTCTCCGACCTTCACAAAAAAAGTTATTCAAGAATATCTCTTTCTCCTATGTGCTTTCATCCCTAACCCTAACCCTAACCCTTCCGAAAGTCGGAGAAGCTCAAGGATGGTACCGATCGATGCGCGCAACCCCATTTAGTGGGGGTAGAGCCTACTTGCAAGTCTCTCCGACCTTCACAAAAAAAGTTATTCAAGAATATCTCCTCAGATTTGGGGGAATTTCGTCGGTCGACCTCTTCCGAAGGTCGTACAAGCTCGGGGATGGTACCAATCGATCCGCAGGACCCAAATTAGTCCAGATGCAACCACTTTTCAAGTCTCTCCGACCTTCACAAAAAAAGTTATTCAAGAATATCTCTTTCTCCTATGTGCTTTCATCCCTAACCCTAACCCTAACCCTTCCGAAAGTCGGAGAAGCTCAAGGATGGTACCGATCGATGCGCGCTACCCCATTTAGTGGGGGTAGAGCCTACTTGCAAGTCTCTCCGACCTTCACAAAAAAAGTTATTCAAGAATATCTCTTTCTCCTATGTGCTTTCATCCCTAACCCTAACCCTAACCCTTCCGAAAGTCGGAGAAGCTCAAGGATGGTACCGATCGATGCGCGCTACCCCATTTAGTGGGGGTAGAGCCTACTTGCAAGTCTCTCCGACCTTCACAAAAAAAGTTATTCAAGAATATCTCCTCAGATTTGGGGGAATTTCGTCGGTCGACCTCTTCCGAAGGTCGTACAAGCTCGGGCATGGTACCAATCGATCCGCAGGACCCAAATTAGTCCAGATGCAACCACTTTCCAAGTCTCTCCGACCTTCACAAAAAAAGTTATTCAAGAATATCTCTTTCTCCTATGTGCTTTCATCCCTAACCCTAACCCTAACCCTTCCGAAAGTCGGAGAAGCTCAAGGATGGTACCGATCGATGCGCGCTACCCCATTTAGTGGGGGTAGAGCCTACTTGCAAGTCTCTCCGACCTTCACAAAAAAAGTTATTCAAGAATATCTCTTTCTCCTATGTGCTTTCATCCCTAACCCTAACCCTAACCCTTCCGAAAGTCGGAGAAGCTCAAGGATGGTACCGATCGATGCGCGCTACCCCATTTAGTGGGGGTAGAGCCTACTTGCAAGTCTCTCCGACCTTCACAAAAAAAGTTATTCAAGAATATCTCTTTCTCCTATGTGCTTTCATCCCTAACCCTAACCCTAACCCTTCCGAAAGTCGGAGAAGCTCAAGGATGGTACTGATCGATGCGCGCAACCCCATTTAGTGGGGGTAGAGCCTACTTGCAAGTCTCTCCGACCTTCACAAAAAAAGTTATTCAAGAATATCTCCTCAGATTTGGGGGAATTTCGTCGGTCGACCTCTTCCGAAGGTCGTACAAGCTCGGGGATGGTACCAATCGATCCGCAGGACCCAAATTAGTCCAGATGCAACCACTTTCCAAGTCTCTCCGACCTTCACAAAAAAAGTTATTCAAGAATATCTCTTTCTCCTATGTGCTTTCATCCCTAACCCTAACCCTAACCCTTCCGAAAGTCGGAGAAGCTCAAGGATGGTACCGATCGATGCGCGCTACCCCATTTAGTGGGGGTAGAGCCTACTTGCAAGTCTCTCCGACCTTCACAAAAAAAGTTATTCAAGAATATCTCTTTCTCCTATGTGCTTTCATCCCTAACCCTAACCCTAACCCTTCCGAAAGTCGGAGAAGCTCAAGGATGGTACCGATCGATGCGCGCAACCCCATTTAGTGGGGGTAGAGCCTACTTGCAAGTCTCTCCGACCTTCACAAAAAAAGTTATTCAAGAATATCTCCTCAGATTTGGGGGAATTTCGTCGGTCGACCTCTTCCGAAGGTCGTACAAGCTCGGGGATGGTACCAATCGATCCGCAGGACCCAAATTAGTCCAGATGCAACCACTTTTCAAGTCTCTCCGACCTTCACAAAAAAAGTTATTCAAGAATATCTCTTTCTCCTATGTGCTTTCATCCCTAACCCTAACCCTAACCCTTCCGAAAGTCGGAGAAGCTCAAAGATGGTACCGATCGATGCGCGCTACCCCATTTAGTGGGGGTAGAGCCTACTTGCAAGTCTCTCCGACCTTCACAAAAAAAGTTATTCAAGAATATCTCTTTCTCCTATGTGCTTTCATCCCTAACCCTAACCCTAACCCTTCCAAAAGTCGGAGAAGCTCAAGGATGGTACCGATCGATGCGCGCTACCCCATTTAGTGGGGGTAGAGCCTACTTGCAAGTCTCTCCGACCTTCACAAAAAAAGTTATTCAAGAATATCTCTTTCTCCTATGTGCTTTCATCCCTAACCCTAACCCTAACCCTTCCGAAAGTCGGAGAAGCTCAAAGATGGTACCGATCGATGCGCGCTACCCCATTTAGTGGGGGTAGAGCCTACTTGCAAGTCTCTCCGACCTTCACAAAAAAAGTTATTCAAGAATATCTCTTTCTCCTATGTGCTTTCATCCCTAACCCTAACCCTAACCCTTCCGAAAGTCGGAGAAGCTCAAGGATGGTACCGATCGATGCGCGCAACCCCATTTAGTGGGGGTAGAGCCTACTTGCAAGTCTCTCCGACCTTCACAAAAAAAGTTATTCAAGAATATCTCCTCAGATTTGGGGGAATTTCGTCGGTCGACCTCTTCCGAAGGTCGTACAAGCTCGGGGATGGTACCAATCGATCCGCAGGACCCAAATTAGTCCAGATGCAACCACTTTTCAAGTCTCTCCGACCTTCACAAAAAAAGTTATTCAAGAATATCTCTTTCTCCTATGTGCTTTCATCCCTAACCCTAACCCTAACCCTTCCGAAAGTCGGAGAAGCTCAAGGATGGTACCGATCGATGCGCGCAACCCCATTTAGTGGGGGTAGAGCCTACTTGCAAGTCTCTCCGACCTTCACAAAAAAAGTTATTCAAGAATATCTCCTCAGATTTGGGGGAATTTCGTCGGTCGACCTCTTCCGAAGGTCGTACAAGCTCGGGGATGGTACCAATCGATCCGCAGGACCCAAATTAGTCCAGATGCAACCACTTTCCAAGTCTCTCCGACCTTCACAAAAAAAGTTATTCAAGAATATCTCTTTCTCCTATGTGCTTTCATCCCTAACCCTAACCCTAACCCTTCCGAAAGTCGGAGAAGCTCAAGGATGGTACCGATCGATGCGCGCAACCCCATTTAGTGGGGGTAGAGCCTACTTGCAAGTCTCTCCGACCTTCACAAAAAAAGTTATTCAAGAATATCTCCTCAGATTTGGGGGAATTTCGTCGGTCGACCTCTTCCGAAGGTCGTACAAGCTCGGGGATGGTACCAATCGATCCGCAGGACCCAAATTAGTCCAGATGCAACCACTTTCCAAGTCTCTCCGACCTTCACAAAAAAAGTTATTCAAGAATATCTCTTTCTCCTATGTGCTTTCATCCCTAACCCTAACCCTTCCGAAAGTCGGAGAAGCTCAAGGATGGTACCGATCGATGCGCGCTACCCCATTTAGTGGGGGTAGAGCCTACTTGCAAGTCTCTCCGACCTTCACAAAAAAAGTTATTCAAGAATATCTCTTTCTCCTATGTGCTTTCATCCCTAACCCTAACCCTAACCCTTCCGAAAGTCGGAGAAGCTCAAGGATGGTACCGATCGATGCGCGCTACCCCATTTAGTGGGGGTAGAGCCTACTTGCAAGTCTCTCCGACCTTCACAAAAAAAGTTATTCAAGAATATCTCTTTCTCCTATGTGCTTTCATCCCTAACCCTAACCCTAACCCTTCCGAAAGTCGGAGAAGCTCAAGGATGGTACCGATCGATGCGCGCAACCCCATTTAGTGGGGGTAGAGCCTACTTGCAAGTCTCTCCGACCTTCACAAAAAAAGTTATTCAAGAATATCTCCTCAGATTTGGGGGAATTTCGTCGGTCGACCTCTTCCGAAGGTCGTACAAGCTCGGGGATGGTACCAATCGATCCGCAGGACCCAAATTAGTCCAGATGCAACCACTTTTCAAGTCTCTCCGACCTTCACAAAAAAAGTTATTCAAGAATATCTCTTTCTCCTATGTGCTTTCATCCCTAACCCTAACCCTAACCCTTCCGAAAGTCGGAGAAGCTCAAGGATGGTACCGATCGATGCGCGCTACCCCATTTAGTGGGGGTAGAGCCTACTTGCAAGTCTCTCCGACCTTCACAAAAAAAGTTATTCAAGAATATCTCTTTCTCCTATGTGCTTTCATCCCTAACCCTAACCCTAACCCTTCCGAAAGTCGGAGAAGCTCAAGGATGGTACCGATCGATGCGCGCTACCCCATTTAGTGGGGGTAGAGCCTACTTGCAAGTCTCTCCGACCTTCACAAAAAAAGTTATTCAAGAATATCTCCTCAGATTTGGGGGAATTTCGTCGGTCGACCTCTTCCGAAGGTCGTACAAGCTCGGGCATGGTACCAATCGATCCGCAGGACCCAAATTAGTCCAGATGCAACCACTTTCCAAGTCTCTCCGACCTTCACAAAAAAAGTTATTCAAGAATATCTCTTTCTCCTATGTGCTTTCATCCCTAACCCTAACCCTAACCCTTCCGAAAGTCGGAGAAGCTCAAGGATGGTACCGATCGATGCGCGCTACCCCATTTAGTGGGGGTAGAGCCTACTTGCAAGTCTCTCCGACCTTCACAAAAAAAGTTATTCAAGAATATCTCTTTCTCCTATGTGCTTTCATCCCTAACCCTAACCCTAACCCTTCCGAAAGTCGGAGAAGCTCAAGGATGGTACCGATCGATGCGCGCTACCCCATTTAGTGGGGGTAGAGCCTACTTGCAAGTCTCTCCGACCTTCACAAAAAAAGTTATTCAAGAATATCTCTTTCTCCTATGTGCTTTCATCCCTAACCCTAACCCTAACCCTTCCGAAAGTCGGAGAAGCTCAAGGATGGTACTGATCGATGCGCGCAACCCCATTTAGTGGGGGTAGAGCCTACTTGCAAGTCTCTCCGACCTTCACAAAAAAAGTTATTCAAGAATATCTCCTCAGATTTGGGGGAATTTCGTCGGTCGACCTCTTCCGAAGGTCGTACAAGCTCGGGGATGGTACCAATCGATCCGCAGGACCCAAATTAGTCCAGATGCAACCACTTTCCAAGTCTCTCCGACCTTCACAAAAAAAGTTATTCAAGAATATCTCTTTCTCCTATGTGCTTTCATCCCTAACCCTAACCCTAACCCTTCCGAAAGTCGGAGAAGCTCAAGGATGGTACCGATCGATGCGCGCTACCCCATTTAGTGGGGGTAGAGCCTACTTGCAAGTCTCTCCGACCTTCACAAAAAAAGTTATTCAAGAATATCTCTTTCTCCTATGTGCTTTCATCCCTAACCCTAACCCTAACCCTTCCGAAAGTCGGAGAAGCTCAAGGATGGTACCGATCGATGCGCGCAACCCCATTTAGTGGGGGTAGAGCCTACTTGCAAGTCTCTCCGACCTTCACAAAAAAAGTTATTCAAGAATATCTCCTCAGATTTGGGGGAATTTCGTCGGTCGACCTCTTCCGAAGGTCGTACAAGCTCGGGGATGGTACCAATCGATCCGCAGGACCCAAATTAGTCCAGATGCAACCACTTTTCAAGTCTCTCCGACCTTCACAAAAAAAGTTATTCAAGAATATCTCTTTCTCCTATGTGCTTTCATCCCTAACCCTAACCCTAACCCTTCCGAAAGTCGGAGAAGCTCAAAGATGGTACCGATCGATGCGCGCTACCCCATTTAGTGGGGGTAGAGCCTACTTGCAAGTCTCTCCGACCTTCACAAAAAAAGTTATTCAAGAATATCTCTTTCTCCTATGTGCTTTCATCCCTAACCCTAACCCTAACCCTTCCAAAAGTCGGAGAAGCTCAAGGATGGTACCGATCGATGCGCGCTACCCCATTTAGTGGGAGTAGAGCCTACTTGCAAGTCTCTCCGACCTTCACAAAAAAAGTTATTCAAGAATATCTCTTTCTCCTATGTGCTTTCATCCCTAACCCTAACCCTAACCCTTCCGAAAGTCGGAGAAGCTCAAGGATGGTACCGATCGATGCGCGCAACCCCATTTAGTGGGGGTAGAGCCTACTTGCAAGTCTCTCCGACCTTCACAAAAAAAGTTATTCAAGAATATCTCCTCAGATTTGGGGGAATTTCGTCGGTCGACCTCTTCCGAAGGTCGTACAAGCTCGGGGATGGTACCAATCGATCTGCAGGACCCAAATTAGTCCAGATGCAACCACTTTTCAAGTCTCTCCGACCTTCACAAAAAAAGTTATTCAAGAATATCTCTTTCTCCTATGTGCTTTCATCCCTAACCCTAACCCTAACCCTTCCGAAAGTCGGAGAAGCTCAAAGATGGTACCGATCGATGCGCGCTACCCCATTTAGTGGGGGTAGAGCCTACTTGCAAGTCTCTCCGACCTTCACAAAAAAAGTTATTCAAGAATATCTCTTTCTCCTATGTGCTTTCATCCCTAACCCTAACCCTAACCCTTCCGAAAGTCGGAGAAGCTCAAGGATGGTACCGATCGATGCGCGCAACCCCATTTAGTGGGGGTAGAGCCTACTTGCAAGTCTCTCCGACCTTCACAAAAAAAGTTATTCAAGAATATCTCCTCAGATTTGGGGGAATTTCGTCGGTCGACCTCTTCCGAAGGTCGTACAAGCTCGGGGATGGTACCAATCGATCCGCAGAACCCAAATTAGTCCAGATGCAACCACTTTTCAAGTCTCTCCGACCTTCACAAAAAAAGTTATTCAAGAATATCTCTTTCTCCTATGTGCTTTCATCCCTAACCCTAACCCTAACCCTTCCGAAAGTCGGAGAAGCTCAAGGATGGTACCGATCGATGCGCGCAACCCCATTTAGTGGGGGTAGAGCCTACTTGCAAGTCTCTCCGACCTTCACAAAAAAAGTTATTCAAGAATATCTCCTCAGATTTGGGGGAATTTCGTCGGTCGACCTCTTCCGAAGGTCGTACAAGCTCGGGGATGGTACCAATCGATCTGCAGGACCCAAATTAGTCCAGATGCAACCACTTTTCAAGTCTCTCCGACCTTCACAAAAAAAGTTATTCAAGAATATCTCTTTCTCCTATGTGCTTTCATCCCTAACCCTAACCCTAACCCTTCCGAAAGTCGGAGAAGCTCAAAGATGGTACCGATCGATGCGCGCTACCCCATTTAGTGGGGGTAGAGCCTACTTGCAAGTCTCTCCGACCTTCACAAAAAAAGTTATTCAAGAATATCTCTTTCTCCTATGTGCTTTCATCCCTAACCCTAACCCTAACCCTTCCGAAAGTCGGAGAAGCTCAAGGATGGTACCGATCGATGCGCGCAACCCCATTTAGTGGGGGTAGAGCCTACTTGCAAGTCTCTCCGACCTTCACAAAAAAAGTTATTCAAGAATATCTCCTCAGATTTGGGGGAATTTCGTCGGTCGACCTCTTCCGAAGGTCGTACAAGCTCGGGGATGGTACCAATCGATCCGCAGGACCCAAATTAGTCCAGATGCAACCACTTTTCAAGTCTCTCCGACCTTCACAAAAAAAGTTATTCAAGAATATCTCTTTCTCCTATGTGCTTTCATCCCTAACCCTAACCCTAACCCTTCCGAAAGTCGGAGAAGCTCAAGGATGGTACCGATCGATGCGCGCTACCCCATTTAGTGGGGGTAGAGCCTACTTGCAAGTCTCTCCGACCTTCACAAAAAAAGTTATTCAAGAATATCTCTTTCTCCTATGTGCTTTCATCCCTAACCCTAACCCTAACCCTTCCAAAAGTCGGAGAAGCTCAAGGATGGTACCGATCGATGCGCGCTACCCCATTTAGTGGGAGTAGAGCCTACTTGCAAGTCTCTCCGACCTTCACAAAAAAAGTTATTCAAGAATATCTCTTTCTCCTATGTGCTTTCATCCCTAACCCTAACCCTAACCCTTCCGAAAGTCGGAGAAGCTCAAGGATGGTACCGATCGATGCGCGCAACCCCATTTAGTGGGGGTAGAGCCTACTTGCAAGTCTCTCCGACCTTCACAAAAAAAGTTATTCAAGAATATCTCCTCAGATTTGGGGGAATTTCGTCGGTCGACCTCTTCCGAAGGTCGTACAAGCTCGGGGATGGTACCAATCGATCTGCAGGACCCAAATTAGTCCAGATGCAACCACTTTTCAAGTCTCTCCGACCTTCACAAAAAAAGTTATTCAAGAATATCTCTTTCTCCTATGTGCTTTCATCCCTAACCCTAACCCTTCCGAAAGTCGGAGAAGCTCAAAGATGGTACCGATCGATGCGCGCTACCCCATTTAGTGGGGGTAGAGCCTACTTGCAAGTCTCTCCGACCTTCACAAAAAAAGTTATTCAAGAATATCTCTTTCTCCTATGTGCTTTCATCCCTAACCCTAACCCTAACCCTTCCGAAAGTCGGAGAAGCTCAAGGATGGTACCGATCGATGCGCGCAACCCCATTTAGTGGGGGTAGAGCCTACTTGCAAGTCTCTCCGACCTTCACAAAAAAAGTTATTCAAGAATATCTCCTCAGATTTGGGGGAATTTCGTCGGTCGACCTCTTCCGAAGGTCGTACAAGCTCGGGGATGGTACCAATCGATCCGCAGAACCCAAATTAGTCCAGATGCAACCACTTTTCAAGTCTCTCCGACCTTCACAAAAAAAGTTATTCAAGAATATCTCTTTCTCCTATGTGCTTTCATCCCTAACCCTAACCCTAACCCTTCCGAAAGTCGGAGAAGCTCAAGGATGGTACCGATCGATGCGCGCAACCCCATTTAGTGGGGGTAGAGCCTACTTGCAAGTCTCTCCGACCTTCACAAAAAAAGTTATTCAAGAATATCTCCTCAGATTTGGGGGAATTTCGTCGGTCGACCTCTTCCGAAGGTCGTACAAGCTCGGGGATGGTACCAATCGATCTGCAGGACCCAAATTAGTCCAGATGCAACCACTTTTCAAGTCTCTCCGACCTTCACAAAAAAAGTTATTCAAGAATATCTCTTTCTCCTATGTGCTTTCATCCCTAACCCTAACCCTAACCCTTCCGAAAGTCGGAGAAGCTCAAAGATGGTACCGATCGATGCGCGCTACCCCATTTAGTGGGGGTAGAGCCTACTTGCAAGTCTCTCCGACCTTCACAAAAAAAGTTATTCAAGAATATCTCTTTCTCCTATGTGCTTTCATCCCTAACCCTAACCCTAACCCTTCCGAAAGTCGGAGAAGCTCAAGGATGGTACCGATCGATGCGCGCAACCCCATTTAGTGGGGGTAGAGCCTACTTGCAAGTCTCTCCGACCTTCACAAAAAAAGTTATTCAAGAATATCTCCTCAGATTTGGGGGAATTTCGTCGGTCGACCTCTTCCGAAGGTCGTACAAGCTCGGGGATGGTACCAATCGATCCGCAGGACCCAAATTAGTCCAGATGCAACCACTTTTCAAGTCTCTCCGACCTTCACAAAAAAAGTTATTCAAGAATATCTCTTTCTCCTATGTGCTTTCATCCCTAACCCTAACCCTAACCCTTCCGAAAGTCGGAGAAGCTCAAGGATGGTACCGATCGATGCGCGCAACCCCATTTAGTGGGGGTAGAGCCTACTTGCAAGTCTCTCCGACCTTCACAAAAAAAGTTATTCAAGAATATCTCTTTCTCCTATGTGCTTTCATCCCTAACCCTAACCCTAACCCTTCCAAAAGTCGGAGAAGCTCAAGGATGGTACCGATCGATGCGCGCTACCCCATTTAGTGGGAGTAGAGCCTACTTGCAAGTCTCTCCGACCTTCACAAAAAAAGTTATTCAAGAATATCTCTTTCTCCTATGTGCTTTCATCCCTAACCCTAACCCTAACCCTTCCGAAAGTCGGAGAAGCTCAAGGATGGTACCGATCGATGCGCGCAACCCCATTTAGTGGGGGTAGAGCCTACTTGCAAGTCTCTCCGACCTTCACAAAAAAAGTTATTCAAGAATATCTCCTCAGATTTGGGGGAATTTCGTCGGTCGACCTCTTCCGAAGGTCGTACAAGCTCGGGGATGGTACCAATCGATCTGCAGGACCCAAATTAGTCCAGATGCAACCACTTTTCAAGTCTCTCCGACCTTCACAAAAAAAGTTATTCAAGAATATCTCTTTCTCCTATGTGCTTTCATCCCTAACCCTAACCCTAACCCTTCCGAAAGTCGGAGAAGCTCAAAGATGGTACCGATCGATGCGCGCTACCCCATTTAGTGGGGGTAGAGCCTACTTGCAAGTCTCTCCGACCTTCACAAAAAAAGTTATTCAAGAATATCTCTTTCTCCTATGTGCTTTCATCCCTAACCCTAACCCTAACCCTTCCGAAAGTCGGAGAAGCTCAAGGATGGTACCGATCGATGCGCGCAACCCCATTTAGTGGGGGTAGAGCCTACTTGCAAGTCTCTCCGACCTTCACAAAAAAAGTTATTCAAGAATATCTCCTCAGATTTGGGGGAATTTCGTCGGTCGACCTCTTCCGAAGGTCGTACAAGCTCGGGGATGGTACCAATCGATCCGCAGAACCCAAATTAGTCCAGATGCAACCACTTTTCAAGTCTCTCCGACCTTCACAAAAAAAGTTATTCAAGAATATCTCTTTCTCCTATGTGCTTTCATCCCTAACCCTAACCCTAACCCTTCCGAAAGTCGGAGAAGCTCAAGGATGGTACCGATCGATGCGCGCAACCCCATTTAGTGGGGGTAGAGCCTACTTGCAAGTCTCTCCGACCTTCACAAAAAAAGTTATTCAAGAATATCTCCTCAGATTTGGGGGAATTTCGTCGGTCGACCTCTTCCGAAGGTCGTACAAGCTCGGGGATGGTACCAATCGATCTGCAGGACCCAAATTAGTCCAGATGCAACCACTTTTCAAGTCTCTCCGACCTTCACAAAAAAAGTTATTCAAGAATATCTCTTTCTCCTATGTGCTTTCATCCCTAACCCTAACCCTAACCCTTCCGAAAGTCGGAGAAGCTCAAAGATGGTACCGATCGATGCGCGCTACCCCATTTAGTGGGGGTAGAGCCTACTTGCAAGTCTCTCCGACCTTCACAAAAAAAGTTATTCAAGAATATCTCTTTCTCCTATGTGCTTTCATCCCTAACCCTAACCCTAACCCTTCCGAAAGTCGGAGAAGCTCAAGGATGGTACCGATCGATGCGCGCAACCCCATTTAGTGGGGGTAGAGCCTACTTGCAAGTCTCTCCGACCTTCACAAAAAAAGTTATTCAAGAATATCTCCTCAGATTTGGGGGAATTTCGTCGGTCGACCTCTTCCGAAGGTCGTACAAGCTCGGGGATGGTACCAATCGATCCGCAGGACCCAAATTAGTCCAGATGCAACCACTTTTCAAGTCTCTCCGACCTTCACAAAAAAAGTTATTCAAGAATATCTCTTTCTCCTATGTGCTTTCATCCCTAACCCTAACCCTAACCCTTCCGAAAGTCGGAGAAGCTCAAGGATGGTACCGATCGATGCGCGCAACCCCATTTAGTGGGGGTAGAGCCTACTTGCAAGTCTCTCCGACCTTCACAAAAAAAGTTATTCAAGAATATCTCCTCAGATTTGGGGGAATTTCGTCGGTCGACCTCTTCCGAAGGTCGTACAAGCTCGGGGATGGTACCAATCGATCCGCAGGACCCAAATTAGTCCAGATGCAACCACTTTTCAAGTCTCTCCGACCTTCACAAAAAAAGTTATTCAAGAATATCTCTTTCTCCTATGTGCTTTCATCCCTAACCCTAACCCTAACCCTTCCGAAAGTCGGAGAAGCTCAAGGATGGTACCGATCGATGCGCGCTACCCCATTTAGTGGGAGTAGAGCCTACTTGCAAGTCTCTCCGACCTTCACAAAAAAAGTTATTCAAGAATATCTCTTTCTCCTATGTGCTTTCATCCCTAACCCTAACCCTAACCCTTCCGAAAGTCGGAGAAGCTCAAGGATGGTACCGATCGATGCGCGCAACCCCATTTAGTGGGGGTAGAGCCTACTTGCAAGTCTCTCCGACCTTCACAAAAAAAGTTATTCAAGAATATCTCCTCAGATTTGGGGGAATTTCGTCGGTCGACCTCTTCCGAAGGTCGTACAAGCTCGGGGATGGTACCAATCGATCCGCAGGACCCAAATTAGTCCAGATGCAACCACTTTCCAAGTCTCTCCGACCTTTACAAAAAAAGTTATTCAAGAATATCTCTTTCTCCTATGTGCTTTCATCCCTAACCCTAACCCTAACCCTTCCGAAAGTCGGAGAAGCTCAAGGATGGTACCGATCGATGCGCGCTACCCCATTTAGTGGGGGTAGAGCCTACTTGCAAGTCTCTCCGACCTTCACAAAAAAAGTTATTCAAGAATATCTCCTCAGATTTGGGGGAATTTCGTCGGTCGACCTCTTCCGAAGGTCGTACAAGCTCGGGCATGGTACCAATCGATCCGCAGGACCCAAATTAGTCCAGATGCAACCACTTTCCAAGTCTCTCCGACCTTCACAAAAAAAGTTATTCAAGAATATCTCTTTCTCCTATGTGCTTTCATCCCTAACCCTAACCCTAACCCTTCCGAAAGTCGGAGAAGCTCAAGGATGGTACCGATCGATGCGCGCTACCCCATTTAGTGGGGGTAGAGCCTACTTGCAAGTCTCTCCGACCTTTACAAAAAAAGTTATTCAAGAATATCTCTTTCTCCTATGTGCTTTCATCCCTAACCCTAACCCTTCCGAAAGTCGGAGAAGCTCAAGGATGGTACTGATCGATGCGCGCAACCCCATTTAGTGGGGGTAGAGCCTACTTGCAAGTCTCTCCGACCTTCACAAAAAAAGTTATTCAAGAATATCTCCTCAGATTTGGGGGAATTTCGTCGGTCGACCTCTTCCGAAGGTCGTACAAGCTCGGGGATGGTACCAATCGATCCGCAGGACCCAAATTAGTCCAGATGCAACCACTTTTCAAGTCTCTCCGACCTTCACAAAAAAAGTTATTCAAGAATATCTCTTTCTCCTATGTGCTTTCATCCCTAACCCTAACCCTAACCCTTCCGAAAGTCGGAGAAGCTCAAGGATGGTACCGATCGATGCGCGCAACCCCATTTAGTGGGGGTAGAGCCTACTTGCAAGTCTCTCCGACCTTCACAAAAAAAGTTATTCAAGAATATCTCCTCAGATTTGGGGGAATTTCGTCGGTCGACCTCTTCCGAAGGTCGTACAAGCTCGGGGATGGTACCAATCGATCTGCAGGACCCAAATTAGTCCAGATGCAACCACTTTTCAAGTCTCTCCGACCTTCACAAAAAAAGTTATTCAAGAATATCTCTTTCTCCTATGTGCTTTCATCCCTAACCCTAACCCTAACCCTTCCGAAAGTCGGAGAAGCTCAAAGATGGTACCGATCGATGCGCGCTACCCCATTTAGTGGGGGTAGAGCCTACTTGCAAGTCTCTCCGACCTTCACAAAAAAAGTTATTCAAGAATATCTCTTTCTCCTATGTGCTTTCATCCCTAACCCTAACCCTAACCCTTCCGAAAGTCGGAGAAGCTCAAGGATGGTACCGATCGATGCGCGCTACCCCATTTAGTGGGGGTAGAGCCTACTTGCAAGTCTCTCCGACCTTCACAAAAAAAGTTATTCAAGAATATCTCTTTCTCCTATGTGCTTTCATCCCTAACCCTAACCCTAACCCTTCCGAAAGCCGGAGAAGCTCAAGGATGGTACCGATCGATGCGCGCTACCCCATTTAGTGGGGGTAGAGCCTACTTGCAAGTCTCTCCGACCTTCACAAAAAAAGTTATTCAAGAATATCTCTTTCTCCTATGTGCTTTCATCCCTAACCCTAACCCTAACCCTTCCGAAAGTCGGAGAAGCTCAAGGATGGTACCGATCGATGCGCGCTACCCCATTTAGTGGGAGTAGAGCCTACTTGCAAGTCTCTCCGACCTTCACAAAAAAAGTTATTCAAGAATATCTCTTTCTCCTATGTGCTTTCATCCCTAACCCTAACCCTAACCCTTCCGAAAGTCGGAGAAGCTCAAGGATGGTACCGATCGATGCGCGCAACCCCATTTAGTGGGGGTAGAGCCTACTTGCAAGTCTCTCCGACCTTCACAAAAAAAGTTATTCAAGAATATCTCCTCAGATTTGGGGGAATTTCGTCGGTCGACCTCTTCCGAAGGTCGTACAAGCTCGGGGATGGTACCAATCGATCTGCAGGACCCAAATTAGTCCAGATGCAACCACTTTTCAAGTCTCTCCGACCTTCACAAAAAAAGTTATTCAAGAATATCTCTTTCTCCTATGTGCTTTCATCCCTAACCCTAACCCTAACCCTTCCGAAAGTCGGAGAAGCTCAAGGATGGTACCGATCGATGCGCGCAACCCCATTTAGTGGGGGTAGAGCCTACTTGCAAGTCTCTCCGACCTTTACAAAAAAAGTTATTCAAGAATATCTCTTTCTCCTATGTGCTTTCATCCCTAACCCTAACCCTTCCGAAAGTCGGAGAAGCTCAAGGATGGTACTGATCGATGCGCGCAACCCCATTTAGTGGGGGTAGAGCCTACTTGCAAGTCTCTCCGACCTTCACAAAAAAAGTTATTCAAGAATATCTCCTCAGATTTGGGGGAATTTCGTCGGTCGACCTCTTCCGAAGGTCGTACAAGCTCGGGGATGGTACCAATCGATCCGCAGGACCCAAATTAGTCCAGATGCAACCACTTTTCAAGTCTCTCCGACCTTCACAAAAAAAGTTATTCAAGAATATCTCTTTCTCCTATGTGCTTTCATCCCTAACCCTAACCCTAACCCTTCCGAAAGTCGGAGAAGCTCAAGGATGGTACCGATCGATGCGCGCAACCCCATTTAGTGGGGGTAGAGCCTACTTGCAAGTCTCTCCGACCTTCACAAAAAAAGTTATTCAAGAATATCTCCTCAGATTTGGGGGAATTTCGTCGGTCGACCTCTTCCGAAGGTCGTACAAGCTCGGGGATGGTACCAATCGATCTGCAGGACCCAAATTAGTCCAGATGCAACCACTTTTCAAGTCTCTCCGACCTTCACAAAAAAAGTTATTCAAGAATATCTCTTTCTCCTATGTGCTTTCATCCCTAACCCTAACCCTAACCCTTCCGAAAGTCGGAGAAGCTCAAAGATGGTACCGATCGATGCGCGCTACCCCATTTAGTGGGGGTAGAGCCTACTTGCAAGTCTCTCCGACCTTCACAAAAAAAGTTATTCAAGAATATCTCTTTCTCCTATGTGCTTTCATCCCTAACCCTAACCCTAACCCTTCCGAAAGTCGGAGAAGCTCAAGGATGGTACCGATCGATGCGCGCTACCCCATTTAGTGGGGGTAGAGCCTACTTGCAAGTCTCTCCGACCTTCACAAAAAAAGTTATTCAAGAATATCTCTTTCTCCTATGTGCTTTCATCCCTAACCCTAACCCTAACCCTTCCGAAAGTCGGAGAAGCTCAAGGATGGTACCGATCGATGCGCGCTACCCCATTTAGTGGGGGTAGAGCCTACTTGCAAGTCTCTCCGACCTTCACAAAAAAAGTTATTCAAGAATATCTCTTTCTCCTATGTGCTTTCATCCCTAACCCTAACCCTAACCCTTCCGAAAGTCGGAGAAGCTCAAGGATGGTACCGATCGATGCGCGCTACCCCATTTAGTGGGAGTAGAGCCTACTTGCAAGTCTCTCCGACCTTCACAAAAAAAGTTATTCAAGAATATCTCTTTCTCCTATGTGCTTTCATCCCTAACCCTAACCCTAACCCTTCCGAAAGTCGGAGAAGCTCAAGGATGGTACCGATCGATGCGCGCAACCCCATTTAGTGGGGGTAGAGCCTACTTGCAAGTCTCTCCGACCTTCACAAAAAAAGTTATTCAAGAATATCTCCTCAGATTTGGGGGAATTTCGTCGGTCGACCTCTTCCGAAGGTCGTACAAGCTCGGGGATGGTACCAATCGATCTGCAGGACCCAAATTAGTCCAGATGCAACCACTTTTCAAGTCTCTCCGACCTTCACAAAAAAAGTTATTCAAGAATATCTCTTTCTCCTATGTGCTTTCATCCCTAACCCTAACCCTAACCCTTCCGAAAGTCGGAGAAGCTCAAAGATGGTACCGATCGATGCGCGCTACCCCATTTAGTGGGGGTAGAGCCTACTTGCAAGTCTCTCCGACCTTCACAAAAAAAGTTATTCAAGAATATCTCTTTCTCCTATGTGCTTTCATCCCTAACCCTAACCCTTCCGAAAGTCGGAGAAGCTCAAGGATGGTACCGATCGATGCGCGCAACCCCATTTAGTGGGGGTAGAGCCTACTTGCAAGTCTCTCCGACCTTCACAAAAAAAGTTATTCAAGAATATCTCCTCAGATTTGGGGGAATTTCGTCGGTCGACCTCTTCCGAAGGTCTTACAAGCTCGGGGATGGTACCAATCGATCCGCAGGACCCAAATAAGTCCAGATGCAACCACTTTTCAAGTCTCTCCGACCTTCACAAAAAAAGTTATTCAAGAATATCTCTTTCTCCTATGTGCTTTCATCCCTAACCCTAACCCTAACCCTTCCGAAAGTCGGAGAAGCTCAAGGATGGTACCGATCGATGCGCGCAACCCCATTTAGTGGGGGTAGAGCCTACTTGCAAGTCTCTCCGACCTTCACAAAAAAAGTTATTCAAGAATATCTCCTCAGATTTGGGGGAATTTCGTCGGTCGACCTCTTCCAAAGGTCGTACAAGCTCGGGGATGGTACCAATCGATCCGCAGGACCCAAATTAGTCCAGATGCAACCACTTTCCAAGTCTCTCCGACCTTCACAAAAAAAGTTATTCAAGAATATCTCTTTCTCCTATGTGCTTTCATCCCTAACCCTAACCCTAACCCTTCCGAAAGTCGGAGAAGCTCAAGGATGGTACCGATCGATGCGCGCTACCCCATTTAGTGGGGGTAGAGCCTACTTGCAAGTCTCTCCGACCTTCACAAAAAAAGTTATTCAAGAATATCTCTTTCTCCTATGTGCTTTCATCCCTAACCCTAACCCTAACCCTTCCGAAAGTCGGAGAAGCTCAAGGATGGTACCGATCGATGCGCGCAACCCCATTTAGTGGGGGTAGAGCCTACTTGCAAGTCTCTCCGACCTTCACAAAAAAAGTTATTCAAGAATATCTCCTCAGATTTGGGGGAATTTCGTCGGTCGACCTCTTCCGAAGGTCGTACAAGCTCGGGGATGGTACCAATCGATCCGCAGGACCCAAATTAGTCCAGATGCAACCACTTTCCAAGTCTCTCCGACCTTTACAAAAAAAGTTATTCAAGAATATCTCTTTCTCCTATGTGCTTTCATCCCTAACCCTAACCCTAACCCTTCCGAAAGTCGGAGAAGCTCAAGGATGGTACCGATCGATGCGCGCTACCCCATTTAGTGGGGGTAGAGCCTACTTGCAAGTCTCTCCGACCTTCACAAAAAAAGTTATTCAAGAATATCTCCTCAGATTTGGGGGAATTTCGTCGGTCGACCTCTTCCGAAGGTCGTACAAGCTCGGGCATGGTACCAATCGATCCGCAGGACCCAAATTAGTCCAGATGCAACCACTTTCCAAGTCTCTCCGACCTTCACAAAAAAAGTTATTCAAGAATATCTCTTTCTCCTATGTGCTTTCATCCCTAACCCTAACCCTAACCCTTCCGAAAGTCGGAGAAGCTCAAGGATGGTACCGATCGATGCGCGCTACCCCATTTAGTGGGGGTAGAGCCTACTTGCAAGTCTCTCCGACCTTCACAAAAAAAGTTATTCAAGAATATCTCTTTCTCCTATGTGCTTTCATCCCTAACCCTAACCCTAACCCTTCCGAAAGTCGGAGAAGCTCAAGGATGGTACCGATCGATGCGCGCAACCCCATTTAGTGGGGGTAGAGCCTACTTGCAAGTCTCTCCGACCTTCACAAAAAAAGTTATTCAAGAATATCTCCTCAGATTTGGGGGAATTTCGTCGGTCGACCTCTTCCGAAGGTCGTACAAGCTCGGGGATGGTACCAATCGATCCGCAGGACCCAAATTAGTCCAGATGCAACCACTTTTCAAGTCTCTCCGACCTTCACAAAAAAAGTTATTCAAGAATATCTCTTTCTCCTATGTGCTTTCATCCCTAACCCTAACCCTAACCCTTCCGAAAGTCGGAGAAGCTCAAGGATGGTACCGATCGATGCGCGCAACCCCATTTAGTGGGGGTAGAGCCTACTTGCAAGTCTCTCCGACCTTCACAAAAAAAGTTATTCAAGAATATCTCCTCAGATTTGGGGGAATTTCGTCGGTCGACCTCTTCCGAAGGTCGTACAAGCTCGGGGATGGTACCAATCGATCCGCAGGACCCAAATTAGTCCAGATGCAACCACTTTCCAAGTCTCTCCGACCTTCACAAAAAAAGTTATTCAAGAATATCTCTTTCTCCTATGTGCTTTCATCCCTAACCCTAACCCTAACCCTTCCGAAAGTCGGAGAAGCTCAAGGATGGTACCGATCGATGCGCGCTACCCCATTTAGTGGGGGTAGAGCCTACTTGCAAGTCTCTCCGACCTTCACAAAAAAAGTTATTCAAGAATATCTCTTTCTCCTATGTGCTTTCATCCCTAACCCTAACCCTAACCCTTCCGAAAGTCGGAGAAGCTCAAGGATGGTACCGATCGATGCGCGCTACCCCATTTAGTGGGGGTAGAGCCTACTTGCAAGTCTCTCCGACCTTCACAAAAAAAGTTATTCAAGAATATCTCCTCAGATTTGGGGGAATTTCGTCGGTCGACCTCTTCCGAAGGTCGTACAAGCTCGGGCATGGTACCAATCGATCCGCAGGACCCAAATTAGTCCAGATGCAACCACTTTCCAAGTCTCTCCGACCTTCACAAAAAAAGTTATTCAAGAATATCTCTTTCTCCTATGTGCTTTCATCCCTAACCCTAACCCTAACCCTTCCGAAAGTCGGAGAAGCTCAAGGATGGTACCGATCGATGCGCGCTTCCCCATTTAGTGGGGGTAGAGCCTACTTGCAAGTCTCTCCGACCTTCACAAAAAAAGTTATTCAAGAATATCTCTTTCTCCTATGTGCTTTCATCCCTAACCCTAACCCTAACCCTTCCGAAAGTCGGAGAAGCTCAAGGATGGTACCGATCGATGCGCGCTACCCCATTTAGTGGGGGTAGAGCCTACTTGCAAGTCTCTCCGACCTTCACAAAAAAAGTTATTCAAGAATATCTCTTTCTCCTATGTGCTTTCATCCCTAACCCTAACCCTAACCCTTCCGAAAGTCGGAGAAGCTCAAGGATGGTACCGATCGATGTGCGCTACCCCATTTAGTGGGAGTAGAGCCTACTTGCAAGTCTCTCCGACCTTCACAAAAAAAGTTATTCAAGAATATCTCTTTCTCCTATGTGCTTTCATCCCTAACCCTAACCCTAACCCTTCCGAAAGTCGGAGAAGCTCAAGGATGGTACCGATCGATGCGCGCAACCCCATTTAGTGGGGGTAGAGCCTACTTGCAAGTCTCTCCGACCTTCACAAAAAAAGTTATTCAAGAATATCTCCTCAGATTTGGGGGAATTTCGTCGGTCGACCTCTTCCGAAGGTCGTAAAAGCTCGGGGATGGTACCAATCGATCCGCAGGACCCAAATTAGTCCAGATGCAACCACTTTCCAAGTCTCTCCGACCTTTACAAAAAAAGTTATTCAAGAATATCTCTTTCTCCTATGTGCTTTCATCCCTAACCCTAACCCTAACCCTTCCAAAAGTCGGAGAAGCTCAAGGATGGTACCGATCGATGCGCGCTACCCCATTTAGTGGGGGTAGAGCCTACTTGCAAGTCTCTCCGACCTTCACAAAAAAAGTTATTCAAGAATATCTCCTCAGATTTGGGGGAATTTCGTCGGTCGACCTCTTCCGAAGGTCGTACAAGCTCGGGCATGGTACCAATCGATCCGCAGGACCCAAATTAGTCCAGATGCAACCACTTTCCAAGTCTCTCCGACCTTCACAAAAAAAGTTATTCAAGAATATCTCTTTCTCCTATGTGCTTTCATCCCTAACCCTAACCCTAACCCTTCCGAAAGTCGGAGAAGCTCAAGGATGGTACCGATCGATGCGCGCTACCCCATTTAGTGGGGGTAGAGCCTACTTGCAAGTCTCTCCGACCTTCACAAAAAAAGTTATTCAAGAATATCTCTTTCTCCTATGTGCTTTCATCCCTAACCCTAACCCTAACCCTTCCGAAAGTCGGAGAAGCTCAAGGATGGTACCGATCGATGCGCGCTACCCCATTTAGTGGGGGTAGAGCCTACTTGCAAGTCTCTCCGACCTTCACAAAAAAAGTTATTCAAGAATATCTCCTCAGATTTGGGGGAATTTCGTCGGTCGACCTCTTCCGAAGGTCGTACAAGCTCGGGCATGGTACCAATCGATCCGCAGGACCCAAATTAGTCCAGATGCAACCACTTTCCAAGTCTCTCCGACCTTCACAAAAAAAGTTATTCAAGAATATCTCTTTCTCCTATGTGCTTTCATCCCTAACCCTAACCCTAACCCTTCCGAAAGTCGGAGAAGCTCAAGGATGGTACCGATCGATGCGCGCTTCCCCATTTAGTGGGGGTAGAGCCTACTTGCAAGTCTCTCCGACCTTCACAAAAAAAGTTATTCAAGAATATCTCTTTCTCCTATGTGCTTTCATCCCTAACCCTAACCCTAACCCTTCCGAAAGTCGGAGAAGCTCAAGGATGGTACCGATCGATGCGCGCTACCCCATTTAGTGGGGGTAGAGCCTACTTGCAAGTCTCTCCGACCTTCACAAAAAAAGTTATTCAAGAATATCTCTTTCTCCTATGTGCTTTCATCCCTAACCCTAACCCTAACCCTTCCGAAAGTCGGAGAAGCTCAAGGATGGTACCGATCGATGTGCGCTACCCCATTTAGTGGGAGTAGAGCCTACTTGCAAGTCTCTCCGACCTTCACAAAAAAAGTTATTCAAGAATATCTCTTTCTCCTATGTGCTTTCATCCCTAACCCTAACCCTAACCCTTCCGAAAGTCGGAGAAGCTCAAGGATGGTACCGATCGATGCGCGCAACCCCATTTAGTGGGGGTAGAGCCTACTTGCAAGTCTCTCCGACCTTCACAAAAAAAGTTATTCAAGAATATCTCCTCAGATTTGGGGGAATTTCGTCGGTCGACCTCTTCCGAAGGTCGTACAAGCTCGGGGATGGTACCAATCGATCCGCAGGACCCAAATTAGTCCAGATGCAACCACTTTCCAAGTCTCTCCGACCTTCACAAAAAAAGTTATTCAAGAATATCTCTTTCTCCTATGTGCTTTCATCCCTAACCCTAACCCTAACCCTTCCGAAAGTCGGAGAAGCTCAAGGATGGTACCGATCGATGCGCGCTACCCCATTTAGTGGGGGTAGAGCCTACTTGCAAGTCTCTCCGACCTTCACAAAAAAAGTTATTCAAGAATATCTCTTTCTCCTATGTGCTTTCATCCCTAACCCTAACCCTTCCGAAAGTCGGAGAAGCTCAAGGATGGTACCGATCGATGCGTGCAACCCCATTTAGTGGGGGTAGAGCCTACTTGCAAGTCTCTCCGACCTTCACAAAAAAAGTTATTCAAGAATATCTCCTCAGATTTGGGGGAATTTCGTCGGTCGACCTCTTCCGAAGGTCGTACAAGCTCGGGGATGGTACCAATCGATCCGCAGGACCCAAATTAGTCCAGATGCAACCACTTTCCAAGTCTCTCCGACCTTTACAAAAAAAGTTATTCAAGAATATCTCTTTCTCCTATGTGCTTTCATCCCTAACCCTAACCCTAACCCTTCCAAAAGTCGGAGAAGCTCAAGGATGGTACCGATCGATGCGCGCTACCCCATTTAGTGGGGGTAGAGCCTACTTGCAAGTCTCTCCGACCTTCACAAAAAAAGTTATTCAAGAATATCTCCTCAGATTTGGGGGAATTTCGTCGGTCGACCTCTTCCGAAGGTCGTACAAGCTCGGGCATGGTACCAATCGATCCGCAGGACCCAAATTAGTCCAGATGCAACCACTTTCCAAGTCTCTCCGACCTTCACAAAAAAAGTTATTCAAGAATATCTCTTTCTCCTATGTGCTTTCATCCCTAACCCTAACCCTAACCCTTCCGAAAGTCGGAGAAGCTCAAGGATGGTACCGATCGATGCGCGCTACCCCATTTAGTGGGGGTAGAGCCTACTTGCAAGTCTCTCCGACCTTCACAAAAAAAGTTATTCAAGAATATCTCTTTCTCCTATGTGCTTTCATCCCTAACCCTAACCCTAACCCTTCCGAAAGTCGGAGAAGCTCAAATATGGTACCGATCGATGCGCGCTACCCCATTTAGTGGGGGTAGAGCCTACTTGCAAGTCTCTCCGACCTTCACAAAAAAAGTTATTCAAGAATATCTCTTTCTCCTATGTGCTTTCATCCCTAACCCTAACCCTAACCCTTCCGAAAGTCGGAGAAGCTCAAGGATGGTACCGATCGATGCGCGCTACCCCATTTAGTGGGGGTAGAGCCTACTTGCAAGTCTCTCCGACCTTCACAAAAAAAGTTATTCAAGAATATCTCTTTCTCCTATGTGCTTTCATCCCTAACCCTAACCCTAACCCTTCCGAAAGTCGGAGAAGCTCAAGGATGGTACCGATCGATGCGCGCTACCCCATTTAGTGGGGGTAGAGCCTACTTGCAAGTCTCTCCGACCTTCACAAAAAAAGTTATTCAAGAATATCTCCTCAGATTTGGGGGAATTTCGTCGGTCGACCTCTTCCGAAGGTCGTACAAGCTCGGGCATGGTACCAATCGATCCGCAGGACCCAAATTAGTCCAGATGCAACCACTTTCCAAGTCTCTCCGACCTTCACAAAAAAAGTTATTCAAGAATATCTCTTTCTCCTATGTGCTTTCATCCCTAACCCTAACCCTAACCCTTCCGAAAGTCGGAGAAGCTCAAGGATGGTACCGATCGATGCGCGCTACCCCATTTAGTGGGGGTAGAGCCTACTTGCAAGTCTCTCCGACCTTCACAAAAAAAGTTATTCAAGAATATCTCTTTCTCCTATGTGCTTTCATCCCTAACCCTAACCCTAACCCTTCCGAAAGTCGGAGAAGCTCAAAGATGGTACCGATCGATGCGCGCTACCCCATTTAGTGGGGGTAGAGCCTACTTGCAAGTCTCTCCGACCTTCACAAAAAAAGTTATTCAAGAATATCTCTTTCTCCTATGTGCTTTCATCCCTAACCCTAACCCTAACCCTTCCGAAAGTCGGAGAAGCTCAAGGATGGTACCGATCGATGCGCGCAACCCCATTTAGTGGGGGTAGAGCCTACTTGCAAGTCTCTCCGACCTTCACAAAAAAAGTTATTCAAGAATATCTCCTCAGATTTGGGGGAATTTCGTCGGTCGACCTCTTCCGAAGGTCGTACAAGCTCGGGGATGGTACCAATCGATCCGCAGGACCCAAATTAGTCCAGATGCAACCACTTTTCAAGTCTCTCCGACCTTCACAAAAAAAGTTATTCAAGAATATCTCTTTCTCCTATGTGCTTTCATCCCTAACCCTAACCCTAACCCTTCCGAAAGTCGGAGAAGCTCAAGGATGGTACCGATCGATGCGCGCAACCCCATTTAGTGGGGGTAGAGCCTACTTGCAAGTCTCTCCGACCTTCACAAAAAAAGTTATTCAAGAATATCTCCTCAGATTTGGGGGAATTTCGTCGGTCGACCTCTTCCGAAGGTCGTACAAGCTCGGGGATGGTACCAATCGATCCGCAGGACCCAAATTAGTCCAGATGCAACCACTTTCCAAGTCTCTCCGACCTTCACAAAAAAAGTTATTCAAGAATATCTCTTTCTCCTATGTGCTTTCATCCCTAACCCTAACCCTAACCCTTCCGAAAGTCGGAGAAGCTCAAGGATGGTACCGATCGATGCGCGCAACCCCATTTAGTGGGGGTAGAGCCTACTTGCAAGTCTCTCCGACCTTCACAAAAAAAGTTATTCAAGAATATCTCCTCAGATTTGGGGGAATTTCGTCGGTCGACCTCTTCCGAAGGTCGTACAAGCTCGGGGATGGTACCAATCGATCCGCAGGACCCAAATTAGTCCAGATGCAACCACTTTCCAAGTCTCTCCGACCTTCACAAAAAAAGTTATTCAAGAATATCTCTTTCTCCTATGTGCTTTCATCCCTAACCCTAACCCTTCCGAAAGTCGGAGAAGCTCAAGGATGGTACCGATCGATGCGCGCTACCCCATTTAGTGGGGGTAGAGCCTACTTGCAAGTCTCTCCGACCTTCACAAAAAAAGTTATTCAAGAATATCTCTTTCTCCTATGTGCTTTCATCCCTAACCCTAACCCTAACCCTTCCGAAAGTCGGAGAAGCTCAAGGATGGTACCGATCGATGCGCGCTACCCCATTTAGTGGGGGTAGAGCCTACTTGCAAGTCTCTCCGACCTTCACAAAAAAAGTTATTCAAGAATATCTCTTTCTCCTATGTGCTTTCATCCCTAACCCTAACCCTAACCCTTCCGAAAGTCGGAGAAGCTCAAGGATGGTACCGATCGATGCGCGCAACCCCATTTAGTGGGGGTAGAGCCTACTTGCAAGTCTCTCCGACCTTCACAAAAAAAGTTATTCAAGAATATCTCCTCAGATTTGGGGGAATTTCGTCGGTCGACCTCTTCCGAAGGTCGTACAAGCTCGGGGATGGTACCAATCGATCCGCAGGACCCAAATTAGTCCAGATGCAACCACTTTTCAAGTCTCTCCGACCTTCACAAAAAAAGTTATTCAAGAATATCTCTTTCTCCTATGTGCTTTCATCCCTAACCCTAACCCTAACCCTTCCGAAAGTCGGAGAAGCTCAAGGATGGTACCGATCGATGCGCGCTACCCCATTTAGTGGGGGTAGAGCCTACTTGCAAGTCTCTCCGACCTTCACAAAAAAAGTTATTCAAGAATATCTCTTTCTCCTATGTGCTTTCATCCCTAACCCTAACCCTAACCCTTCCGAAAGTCGGAGAAGCTCAAGGATGGTACCGATCGATGCGCGCTACCCCATTTAGTGGGGGTAGAGCCTACTTGCAAGTCTCTCCGACCTTCAAAAAAAAGTTATTCAAGAATATCTCCTCAGATTTGGGGGAATTTCGTCGGTCGACCTCTTCCGAAGGTCGTACAAGCTCGGGCATGGTACCAATCGATCCGCAGGACCCAAATTAGTCCAGATGCAACCACTTTCCAAGTCTCTCCGACCTTCACAAAAAAAGTTATTCAAGAATATCTCTTTCTCCTATGTGCTTTCATCCCTAACCCTAACCCTAACCCTTCCGAAAGTCGGAGAAGCTCAAGGATGGTACCGATCGATGCGCGCTACCCCATTTAGTGGGGGTAGAGCCTACTTGCAAGTCTCTCCGACCTTCACAAAAAAAGTTATTCAAGAATATCTCTTTCTCCTATGTGCTTTCATCCCTAACCCTAACCCTAACCCTTCCGAAAGTCGGAGAAGCTCAAGGATGGTACCGATCGATGCGCGCTACCCCATTTAGTGGGGGTAGAGCCTACTTGCAAGTCTCTCCGACCTTCACAAAAAAAGTTATTCAAGAATATCTCTTTCTCCTATGTGCTTTCATCCCTAACCCTAACCCTAACCCTTCCGAAAGTCGGAGAAGCTCAAGGATGGTACTGATCGATGCGCGCAACCCCATTTAGTGGGGGTAGAGCCTACTTGCAAGTCTCTCCGACCTTCACAAAAAAAGTTATTCAAGAATATCTCCTCAGATTTGGGGGAATTTCGTCGGTCGACCTCTTCCGAAGGTCGTACAAGCTCGGGGATGGTACCAATCGATCCGCAGGACCCAAATTAGTCCAGATGCAACCACTTTCCAAGTCTCTCCGACCTTCACAAAAAAAGTTATTCAAGAATATCTCTTTCTCCTATGTGCTTTCATCCCTAACCCTAACCCTAACCCTTCCGAAAGTCGGAGAAGCTCAAGGATGGTACCGATCGATGCGCGCTACCCCATTTAGTGGGGGTAGAGCCTACTTGCAAGTCTCTCCGACCTTCACAAAAAAAGTTATTCAAGAATATCTCTTTCTCCTATGTGCTTTCATCCCTAACCCTAACCCTAACCCTTCCGAAAGTCGGAGAAGCTCAAGGATGGTACCGATCGATGCGCGCAACCCCATTTAGTGGGGGTAGAGCCTACTTGCAAGTCTCTCCGACCTTCACAAAAAAAGTTATTCAAGAATATCTCCTCAGATTTGGGGGAATTTCGTCGGTCGACCTCTTCCGAAGGTCGTACAAGCTCGGGGATGGTACCAATCGATCCGCAGGACCCAAATTAGTCCAGATGCAACCACTTTTCAAGTCTCTCCGACCTTCACAAAAAAAGTTATTCAAGAATATCTCTTTCTCCTATGTGCTTTCATCCTTAACCCTAACCCTAACCCTTCCGAAAGTCGGAGAAGCTCAAGGATGGTACCGATCGATGCGCGCTACCCCATTTAGTGGGGGTAGAGCCTACTTGCAAGTCTCTCCGACCTTCACAAAAAAAGTTATTCAAGAATATCTCTTTCTCCTATGTGCTTTCATCCCTAACCCTAACCCTAACCCTTCCGAAAGTCGGAGAAGCTCAAGGATGGTACCGATCGATGCGCGCTACCCCATTTAGTGGGGGTAGAGCCTACTTGCAAGTCTCTCCGACCTTCACAAAAAAAGTTATTCAAGAATATCTCTTTCTCCTATGTGCTTTCATCCCTAACCCTAACCCTAACCCTTCCAAAAGTCGGAGAAGCTCAAGGATGGTACCGATCGATGCGCGCTACCCCATTTAGTGGGAGTAGAGCCTACTTGCAAGTCTCTCCGACCTTCACAAAAAAAGTTATTCAAGAATATCTCTTTCTCCTATGTGCTTTCATCCCTAACCCTAACCCTAACCCTTCCGAAAGTCGGAGAAGCTCAAGGATGGTACCGATCGATGCGCGCAACCCCATTTAGTGGGGGTAGAGCCTACTTGCAAGTCTCTCCGACCTTCACAAAAAAAGTTATTCAAGAATATCTCCTCAGATTTGGGGGAATTTCGTCGGTCGACCTCTTCCGAAGGTCGTACAAGCTCGGGGATGGTACCAATCGATCTGCAGGACCCAAATTAGTCCAGATGCAACCACTTTTCAAGTCTCTCCGACCTTCACAAAAAAAGTTATTCAAGAATATCTCTTTCTCCTATGTGCTTTCATCCCTAACCCTAACCCTAACCCTTCCGAAAGTCGGAGAAGCTCAAAGATGGTACCGATCGATGCGCGCTACCCCATTTAGTGGGGGTAGAGCCTACTTGCAAGTCTCTCCGACCTTCACAAAAAAAGTTATTCAAGAATATCTCTTTCTCCTATGTGCTTTCATCCCTAACCCTAACCCTAACCCTTCCGAAAGTCGGAGAAGCTCAAGGATGGTACCGATCGATGCGCGCAACCCCATTTAGTGGGGGTAGAGCCTACTTGCAAGTCTCTCCGACCTTCACAAAAAAAGTTATTCAAGAATATCTCCTCAGATTTGGGGGAATTTCGTCGGTCGACCTCTTCCGAAGGTCGTACAAGCTCGGGGATGGTACCAATCGATCCGCAGGACCCAAATTAGTCCAGATGCAACCACTTTTCAAGTCTCTCCGACCTTCACAAAAAAAGTTATTCAAGAATATCTCTTTCTCCTATGTGCTTTCATCCCTAACCCTAACCCTAACCCTTCCGAAAGTCGGAGAAGCTCAAGGATGGTACCGATCGATGCGCGCAACCCCATTTAGTGGGGGTAGAGCCTACTTGCAAGTCTCTCCGACCTTCACAAAAAAAGTTATTCAAGAATATCTCCTCAGATTTGGGGGAATTTCGTCGGTCGACCTCTTCCGAAGGTCGTACAAGCTCGGGGATGGTACCAATCGATCCGCAGGACCCAAATTAGTCCAGATGCAACCACTTTTCAAGTCTCTCCGACCTTCACAAAAAAAGTTATTCAAGAATATCTCTTTCTCCTATGTGCTTTCATCCCTAACCCTAACCCTAACCCTTCCGAAAGTCGGAGAAGCTCAAGGATGGTACCGATCGATGCGCGCAACCCCATTTAGTGGGGGTAGAGCCTACTTGCAAGTCTCTCCGACCTTCACAAAAAAAGTTATTCAAGAATATCTCCTCAGATTTGGGGGAATTTCGTCGGTCGACCTCTTCCGAAGGTCGTACAAGCTCGGGGATGGTACCAATCGATCCGCAGGACCCAAATTAGTCCAGATGCAACCACTTTCCAAGTCTCTCCGACCTTCACAAAAAAAGTTATTCAAGAATATCTCTTTCTCCTATGTGCTTTCATCCCTAACCCTAACCCTAACCCTTCCGAAAGTCGGAGAAGCTCAAGGATGGAACCGATCGATGCGCGCTACCCCATTTAGTGGGGGTAGAGCCTACTTGCAAGTCTCTCCGACCTTCACAAAAAAAGTTATTCAAGAATATCTCTTTCTCCTATGTGCTTTCATCCCTAACCCTAACCCTAACCCTTCCGAAAGTCGGAGAAGCTCAAGGATGGTACCGATCGATGCGCGCAACCCCATTTAGTGGGGGTAGAGCCTACTTGCAAGTCTCTCCGACCTTCACAAAAAAAGTTATTCAAGAATATCTCCTCAGATTTGGGGGAATTTCGTCGGTCGACCTCTTTCGAAGGTCGTACAAGCTCGGGGATGGTACCAATCGATCCGCAGGACCCAAATTAGTCCAGATGCAACCACTTTCCAAGTCTCTCCGACCTTTACAAAAAAAGTTATTCAAGAATATCTCTTTCTCCTATGTGCTTTCATCCCTAACCCTAACCCTAACCCTTCCGAAAGTCGGAGAAGCTCAAGGATGGTACCGATCGATGCGCGCTACCCCATTTAGTGGGGGTAGAGCCTACTTGCAAGTCTCTCCGACCTTCACAAAAAAAGTTATTCAAGAATATCTCCTCAGATTTGGGGGAATTTCGTCGGTCGACCTCTTCCGAAGGTCGTACAAGCTCGGGCATGGTACCAATCGATCCGCAGGACCCAAATTAGTCCAGATGCAACCACTTTCCAAGTCTCTCCGACCTTCACAAAAAAAGTTATTCAAGAATATCTCTTTCTCCTATGTGCTTTCATCCCTAACCCTAACCCTAACCCTTCCGAAAGTCGGAGAAGCTCAAGGATGGTACCGATCGATGCGCGCTACCCCATTTAGTGGGGGTAGAGCCTACTTGCAAGTCTCTCCGACCTTTACAAAAAAAGTTATTCAAGAATATCTCTTTCTCCTATGTGCTTTCATCCCTAACCCTAACCCTAACCCTTCCGAAAGTCGGAGAAGCTCAAGGATGGTACTGATCGATGCGCGCAACCCCATTTAGTGGGGGTAGAGCCTACTTGCAAGTCTCTCCGACCTTCACAAAAAAAGTTATTCAAGAATATCTCCTCAGATTTGGGGGAATTTCGTCGGTCGACCTCTTCCGAAGGTCGTACAAGCTCGGGGATGGTACCAATCGATCCGCAGGACCCAAATTAGTCCAGATGCAACCACTTTTCAAGTCTCTCCGACCTTCACAAAAAAAGTTATTCAAGAATATCTCTTTCTCCTATGTGCTTTCATCCCTAACCCTAACCCTAACCCTTCCGAAAGTCGGAGAAGCTCAAGGATGGTACCGATCGATGCGCGCAACCCCATTTAGTGGGGGTAGAGCCTACTTGCAAGTCTCTCCGACCTTCACAAAAAAAGTTATTCAAGAATATCTCCTCAGATTTGGGGGAATTTCGTCGGTCGACCTCTTCCGAAGGTCGTACAAGCTCGGGGATGGTACCAATCGATCTGCAGGACCCAAATTAGTCCAGATGCAACCACTTTTCAAGTCTCTCCGACCTTCACAAAAAAAGTTATTCAAGAATATCTCTTTCTCCTATGTGCTTTCATCCCTAACCCTAACCCTAACCCTTCCGAAAGTCGGAGAAGCTCAAAGATGGTACCGATCGATGCGCGCTACCCCATTTAGTGGGGGTAGAGCCTACTTGCAAGTCTCTCCGACCTTCACAAAAAAAGTTATTCAAGAATATCTCTTTCTCCTATGTGCTTTCATCCCTAACCCTAACCCTAACCCTTCCGAAAGTCGGAGAAGCTCAAGGATGGTACCGATCGATGCGCGCTACCCCATTTAGTGGGGGTAGAGCCTACTTGCAAGTCTCTCCGACCTTCACAAAAAACGTTATTCAAGAATATCTCTTTCTCCTATGTGCTTTCATCCCTAACCCTAACCCTAACCCTTCCGAAAGTCGGAGAAGCTCAAGGATGGTACCGATCGATGCGCGCTACCCCATTTAGTGGGGGTAGAGCCTACTTGCAAGTCTCTCCGACCTTCACAAAAAAAGTTATTCAAGAATATCTCTTTCTCCTATGTGCTTTCATCCCTAACCCTAACCCTAACCCTTCCGAAAGTCGGAGAAGCTCAAGGATGGTACCGATCGATGCGCGCTACCCCATTTAGTGGGAGTAGAGCCTACTTGCAAGTCTCTCCGACCTTCACAAAAAAAGTTATTCAAGAATATCTCTTTCTCCTATGTGCTTTCATCCCTAACCCTAACCCTAACCCTTCCGAAAGTCGGAGAAGCTCAAGGATGGTACCGATCGATGCGCGCAACCCCATTTAGTGGGGGTAGAGCCTACTTGCAAGTCTCTCCGACCTTCACAAAAAAAGTTATTCAAGAATATCTCCTCAGATTTGGGGGAATTTCGTCGGTCGACCTCTTCCGAAGGTCGTACAAGCTCGGGGATGGTACCAATCGATCTGCAGGACCCAAATTAGTCCAGATGCAACCACTTTTCAAGTCTCTCCGACCTTCACAAAAAAAGTTATTCAAGAATATCTCTTTCTCCTATGTGCTTTCATCCCTAACCCTAACCCTAACCCTTCCGAAAGTCGGAGAAGCTCAAAGATGGTACCGATCGATGCGCGCTACCCCATTTAGTGGGGGTAGAGCCTACTTGCAAGTCTCTCCGACCTTCACAAAAAAAGTTATTCAAGAATATCTCTTTCTCCTATGTGCTTTCATCCCTAACCCTAACCCTAACCCTTCCGAAAGTCGGAGAAGCTCAAGGATGGTACCGATCGATGCGCGCTACCCCATTTAGTGGGGGTAGAGCCTACTTGCAAGTCTCTCCGACCTTCACAAAAAAAGTTATTCAAGAATATCTCTTTCTCCTATGTGCTTTCATCCCTAACCCTAACCCTAACCCTTCCGAAAGTCGGAGAAGCTCAAGGATGGTACCGATCGATGCGCGCTACCCCATTTAGTGGGGGTAGAGCCTACTTGCAAGTCTCTCCGACCTTCACAAAAAAAGTTATTCAAGAATATCTCTTTCTCCTATGTGCTTTCATCCCTAACCCTAACCCTAACCCTTCCGAAAGTCGGAGAAGCTCAAGGATGGTACCGATCGATGCGCGCTACCCCATTTAGTGGGAGTAGAGCCTACTTGCAAGTCTCTCCGACCTTCACAAAAAAAGTTATTCAAGAATATCTCTTTCTCCTATGTGCTTTCATCCCTAACCCTAACCCTAACCCTTCCGAAAGTCGGAGAAGCTCAAGGATGGTACCGATCGATGCGCGCAACCCCATTTAGTGGGGGTAGAGCCTACTTGCAAGTCTCTCCGACCTTCACAAAAAAAGTTATTCAAGAATATCTCCTCAGATTTGGGGGAATTTCGTCGGTCGACCTCTTCCGAAGGTCGTACAAGCTCGGGGATGGTACCAATCGATCTGCAGGACCCAAATTAGTCCAGATGCAACCACTTTTCAAGTCTCTCCGACCTTCACAAAAAAAGTTATTCAAGAATATCTCTTTCTCCTATGTGCTTTCATCCCTAACCCTAACCCTAACCCTTCCGAAAGTCGGAGAAGCTCAAAGATGGTACCGATCGATGCGCGCTACCCCATTTAGTGGGGGTAGAGCCTACTTGCAAGTCTCTCCGACCTTCACAAAAAAAGTTATTCAAGAATATGTCTTTCTCCTATGTGCTTTCATCCCTAACCCTAACCCTTCCGAAAGTCGGAGAAGCTCAAGGATGGTACCGATCGATGCGCGCAACCCCATTTAGTGGGGGTAGAGCCTACTTGCAAGTCTCTCCGACCTTCACAAAAAAAGTTATTCAAGAATATCTCCTCAGATTTGGGGGAATTTCGTCGGTCGACCTCTTCCGAAGGTCTTACAAGCTCGGGGATGGTACCAATCGATCCGCAGGACCCAAATTAGTCCAGATGCAACCACTTTTCAAGTCTCTCCGACCTTCACAAAAAAAGTTATTCAAGAATATCTCTTTCTCCTATGTGCTTTCATCCCTAACCCTAACCCTAACCCTTCCGAAATTCGGAGAAGCTCAAGGATGGTACCGATCGATGCGCGCAACCCCATTTAGTGGGGGTAGAGCCTACTTGCAAGTCTCTCCGACCTTCACAAAAAAAGTTATTCAAGAATATCTCCTCAGATTTGGGGGAATTTCGTCGGTCGACCTCTTCCGAAGGTCGTACAAGCTCGGGGATGGTACCAATCGATCCGCAGGACCCAAATTAGTCCAGATGCAACCACTTTCCAAGTCTCTCCGACCTTCACAAAAAAAGTTATTCAAGAATATCTCTTTCTCCTATGTGCTTTCATCCCTAACCCTAACCCTAACCCTTCCGAAAGTCGGAGAAGCTCAAGGATGGTACCGATCGATGCGCGCTACCCCATTTAGTGGGGGTAGAGCCTACTTGCAAGTCTCTCCGACCTTCACAAAAAAAGTTATTCAAGAATATCTCTTTCTCCTATGTGCTTTCATCCCTAACCCTAACCCTAACCCTTCCGAAAGTCGGAGAAGCTCAAGGATGGTACCGATCGATGCGCGCAACCCCATTTAGTGGGGGTAGAGCCTACTTGCAAGTCTCTCCGACCTTCACAAAAAAAGTTATTCAAGAATATCTCCTCAGATTTGGGGGAATTTCGTCGGTCGACCTCTTCCGAAGGTCGTACAAGCTCGGGGATGGTACCAATCGATCCGCAGGACCCAAATTAGTCCAGATGCAACCACTTTCCAAGTCTCTCCGACCTTTACAAAAAAAGTTATTCAAGAATATCTCTTTCTCCTATGTGCTTTCATCCCTAACCCTAACCCTAACCCTTCCGAAAGTCGGAGAAGCTCAAGGATGGTACCGATCGATGCGCGCTACCCCATTTAGTGGGGGTAGAGCCTACTTGCAAGTCTCTCCGACCTTCACAAAAAAAGTTATTCAAGAATATCTCCTCAGATTTGGGGGAATTTCGTCGGTCGACCTCTTCCGAAGGTCGTACAAGCTCGGGCATGGTACCAATCGATCCGCAGGACCCAAATTAGTCCAGATGCAACCACTTTCCAAGTCTCTCCGACCTTCACAAAAAAAGTTATTCAAGAATATCTCTTTCTCCTATGTGCTTTCATCCCTAACCCTAACCCTAACCCTTCCGAAAGTCGGAGAAGCTCAAGGATGGTACCGATCGATGCGCGCTACCCCATTTAGTGGGGGTAGAGCCTACTTGCAAGTCTCTCCGACCTTCACAAAAAAAGTTATTCAAGAATATCTCTTTCTCCTATGTGCTTTCATCCCTAACCCTAACCCTAACCCTTCCGAAAGTCGGAGAAGCTCAAGGATGGTACCGATCGATGCGCGCAACCCCATTTAGTGGGGGTAGAGCCTACTTGCAAGTCTCTCCGACCTTCACAAAAAAAGTTATTCAAGAATATCTCCTCAGATTTGGGGGAATTTCGTCGGTCGACCTCTTCCGAAGGTCGTACAAGCTCGGGGATGGTACCAATCGATCCGCAGGACCCAAATTAGTCCAGATGCAACCACTTTTCAAGTCTCTCCGACCTTCACAAAAAAAGTTATTCAAGAATATCTCTTTCTCCTATGTGCTTTCATCCCTAACCCTAACCCTAACCCTTCCGAAAGTCGGAGAAGCTCAAGGATGGTACCGATCGATGCGCGCAACCCCATTTAGTGGGGGTAGAGCCTACTTGCAAGTCTCTCCGACCTTCACAAAAAAAGTTATTCAAGAATATCTCCTCAGATTTGGGGGAATTTCGTCGGTCGACCTCTTCCGAAGGTCGTACAAGCTCGGGGATGGTACCAATCGATCTGCAGGACCCAAATTAGTCCAGATGCAACCACTTTCCAAGTCTCTCCGACCTTCACAAAAAAAGTTATTCAAGAATATCTCTTTCTCCTATGTGCTTTCATCCCTAACCCTAACCCTAACCCTTCCGAAAGTCGGAGAAGCTCAAGGATGGTACCGATCGATGCGCGCTACCCCATTTAGTGGGGGTAGAGCCTACTTGCAAGTCTCTCCGACCTTCACAAAAAAAGTTATTCAAGAATATCTCTTTCTCCTATGTGCTTTCATTCCTAACCCTAACCCTAACCCTTCCGAAAGTCGGAGAAGCTCAAGGATGGTACCGATCGATGCGCGCAACCCCATTTAGTGGGGGTAGAGCCTACTTGCAAGTCTCTCCGACCTTCACAAAAAAAGTTATTCAAGAATATCTCCTCAGATTTGGGGGAATTTCGTCGGTCGACCTCTTCCGAAGGTCGTACAAGCTCGGGGATGGTACCAATCGATCCGCAGGACCCAAATTAGTCCAGATGCAACCACTTTCCAAGTCTCTCCGACCTTTACAAAAAAAGTTATTCAAGAATATCTCTTTCTCCTATGTGCTTTCATCCCTAACCCTAACCCTAACCCTTCCGAAAGTCGGAGAAGCTCAAGGATGGTACCGATCGATGCGCGCTACCCCATTTAGTGGGGGTAGAGCCTACTTGCAAGTCTCTCCGACCTTCACAAAAAAAGTTATTCAAGAATATCTCCTCAGATTTGGGGGAATTTCGTCGGTCGACCTCTTCCGAAGGTCGTACAAGCTCGGGCATGGTACCAATCGATCCGCAGGACCCAAATTAGTCCAGATGCAACCACTTTCCAAGTCTCTCCGACCTTCACAAAAAAAGTTATTCAAGAATATCTCTTTCTCCTATGTGCTTTCATCCCTAACCCTAACCCTAACCCTTCCGAAAGTCGGAGAAGCTCAAGGATGGTACCGATCGATGCGCGCTACCCTATTTAGTGGGGGTAGAGCCTACTTGCAAGTCTCTCCGACCTTCACAAAAAAAGTTATTCAAGAATATCTCTTTCTCCTATGTGCTTTCATCCCTAACCCTAACCCTAACCCTTCCGAAAGTCGGAGAAGCTCAAGGATGGTACCGATCGATGCGCGCTACCCCATTTAGTGGGGGTAGAGCCTACTTGCAAGTCTCTCCGACCTTCACAAAAAACGTTATTCAAGAATATCTCTTTCTCCTATGTGCTTTCATCCCTAACCCTAACCCTAACCCTTCCGAAAGTCGGAGAAGCTCAAGGATGGTACCGATCGATGCGCGCTACCCCATTTAGTGGGAGTAGAGCCTACTTGCAAGTCTCTCCGACCTTCACAAAAAAAGTTATTCAAGAATATCTCTTTCTCCTATGTGCTTTCATCCCTAACCCTAACCCTAACCCTTCCGAAAGTCGGAGAAGCTCAAGGATGGTACCGATCGATGCGCGCAACCCTATTTAGTGGGGGTAGAGCCTACTTGCAAGTCTCTCCGACCTTCACAAAAAAAGTTATTCAAGAATATCTCCTCAGATTTGGGGGAATTTCGTCGGTCGACCTCTTCCGAAGGTCGTACAAGCTCGGGGATGGTACCAATCGATCCGCAGGACCCAAATTAGTCCAGATGCAACCACTTTTCAAGTCTCTCCGACCTTCACAAAAAAAGTTATTCAAGAATATCTCTTTCTCCTATGTGCTTTCATCCCTAACCCTAACCCTAACCCTTCCGAAAGTCGGAGAAGCTCAAGGATGGTACCGATCGATGCGCGCTACCCCATTTAGTGGGGGTAGAGCCTACTTGCAAGTCTCTCCGACCTTCACAAAAAAAGTTATTCAAGAATATCTCTTTCTCCTATGTGCTTTCATCCCTAACCCTAACCCTAACCCTTCCGAAAGTCGGAGAAGCTCAAGGATGGTACCGATCGATGCGCGCTACCCCATTTAGTGGGGGTAGAGCCTACTTGCAAGTCTCTCCGACCTTCACAAAAAAAGTTATTCAAGAATATCTCTTTCTCCTATGTGCTTTCATCCCTAACCCTAACCCTAACCCTTCCGAAAGTCGGAGAAGCTCAAGGATGGTACTGATCGATGCGCGCAACCCCATTTAGTGGGGGTAGAGCCTACTTGCAAGTCTCTCCGACCTTCACAAAAAAAGTTATTCAAGAATATCTCCTCAGATTTGGGGGAATTTCGTCGGTCGACCTCTTCCGAAGGTCGTACAAGCTCGGGGATGGTACCAATCGATCCGCAGGACCCAAATTAGTCCAGATGCAACCACTTTCCAAGTCTCTCCGACCTTCACAAAAAAAGTTATTCAAGAATATCTCTTTCTCCTATGTGCTTTCATCCCTAACCCTAACCCTAACCCTTCCGAAAGTCGGAGAAGCTCAAGGATGGTACCGATCGATGCGCGCTACCCCATTTAGTGGGGGTAGAGCCTACTTGCAAGTCTCTCCGACCTTCACAAAAAAAGTTATTCAAGAATATCTCTTTCTCCTATGTGCTTTCATCCCTAACCCTAACCCTAACCCTTCCGAAAGTCGGAGAAGCTCAAGGATGGTACCGATCGATGCGCGCAACCCCATTTAGTGGGGGTAGAGCCTACTTGCAAGTCTCTCCGACCTTCACAAAAAAAGTTATTCAAGAATATCTCCTCAGATTTGGGGGAATTTCGTCGGTCGACCTCTTCCGAAGGTCGTACAAGCTCGGGGATGGTACCAATCGATCCGCAGGACCCAAATTAGTCCAGATGCAACCACTTTTCAAGTCTCTCCGACCTTCACAAAAAAAGTTATTCAAGAATATCTCTTTCTCCTATGTGCTTTCATCCCTAACCCTAACCCTAACCCTTCCGAAAGTCGGAGAAGCTCAAAGATGGTACCGATCGATGCGCGCTACCCCATTTAGTGGGGGTAGAGCCTACTTGCAAGTCTCTCCGACCTTCACAAAAAAAGTTATTCAAGAATATCTCTTTCTCCTATGTGCTTTCATCCCTAACCCTAACCCTAACCCTTCCGAAAGTCGGAGAAGCTCAAGGATGGTACCGATCGATGCGCGCTACCCCATTTAGTGGGGGTAGAGCCTACTTGCAAGTCTCTCCGACCTTCACAAAAAAAGTTATTCAAGAATATCTCTTTCTCCTATGTGCTTTCATCCCTAACCCTAACCCTAACCCTTCCGAAAGTCGGAGAAGCTCAAGGATGGTACCGATCGATGCGCGCAACCCCATTTAGTGGGGGTAGAGCCTACTTGCAAGTCTCTCCGACCTTCACAAAAAAAGTTATTCAAGAATATCTCCTCAGATTTGGGGGAATTTCGTCGGTCGACCTCTTCCGAAGGTCGTACAAGCTCGGGGATGGTACCAATCGATCCGCAGGACCCAAATTAGTCCAGATGCAACCACTTTCCAAGTCTCTCCGACCTTCACAAAAAAAGTTATTCAAGAATATCTCTTTCTCCTATGTGCTTTCATCCCTAACCCTAACCCTAACCCTTCCGAAAGTCGGAGAAGCTCAAGGATGGTACCGATCGATGCGCGCTACCCCATTTAGTGGGGGTAGAGCCTACTTGCAAGTCTCTCCGACCTTCACAAAAAAAGTTATTCAAGAATATCTCTTTCTCCTATGTGCTTTCATCCCTAACCCTAACCCTAACCCTTCCGAAAGTCGGAGAAGCTCAAGGATGGTACCGATCGATGCGCGCAACCCCATTTAGTGGGGGTAGAGCCTACTTGCAAGTCTCTCCGACCTTCACAAAAAAAGTTATTCAAGAATATCTCCTCAGATTTGGGGGAATTTCGTCGGTCGACCTCTTCCGAAGGTCGTACAAGCTCGGGGATGGTACCAATCGATCCGCAGGACCCAAATTAGTCCAGATGCAACCACTTTTCAAGTCTCTCCGACCTTCACAAAAAAAGTTATTCAAGAATATCTCTTTCTCCTATGTGCTTTCATCCCTAACCCTAACCCTAACCCTTCCGAAAGTCGGAGAAGCTCAAAGATGGTACCGATCGATGCGCGCTACCCCATTTAGTGGGGGTAGAGCCTACTTGCAAGTCTCTCCGACCTTCACAAAAAAAGTTATTCAAGAATATCTCTTTCTCCTATGTGCTTTCATCCCTAACCCTAACCCTAACCCTTCCGAAAGTCGGAGAAGCTCAAGGATGGTACCGATCGATGCGCGCTACCCCATTTAGTGGGGGTAGAGCCTACTTGCAAGTCTCTCCGACCTTCACAAAAAAAGTTATTCAAGAATATCTCTTTCTCCTATGTGCTTTCATCCCTAACCCTAACCCTAACCCTTCCGAAAGTCGGAGAAGCTCAAGGATGGTACCGATCGATGCGCGCTACCCCATTTAGTGGGGGTAGAGCCTACTTGCAAGTCTCTCCGACCTTCAAAAAAAAGTTATTCAAGAATATCTCCTCAGATTTGGGGGAATTTCGTCGGTCGACCTCTTCCGAAGGTCGTACAAGCTCGGGCATGGTACCAATCGATCCGCAGGACCCAAATTAGTCCAGATGCAACCACTTTCCAAGTCTCTCCGACCTTCACAAAAAAAGTTATTCAAGAATATCTCTTTCTCCTATGTGCTTTCATCCCTAACCCTAACCCTAACCCTTCCGAAAGTCGGAGAAGCTCAAGGATGGTACCGATCGATGCGCGCTACCCCATTTAGTGGGGGTAGAGCCTACTTGCAAGTCTCTCCGACCTTCACAAAAAAAGTTATTCAAGAATATCTCTTTCTCCTATGTGCTTTCATCCCTAACCCTAACCCTTCCGAAAGTCGGAGAAGCTGAAGGATGGTACCGATCGATGCGCGCAACCCCATTTAGTGGGGGTAGAGCCTACTTGCAAGTCTCTCCGACCTTCACAAAAAAAGTTATTCAAGAATATCTCCTCAGATTTGGGGGAATTTCGTCGGTCGACCTCTTCCGAAGGTCGTACAAGCTCGGGGATGGTACCAATCGATCCGCAGGACCCAAATTAGTCCAGATGCAACCACTTTTCAAGTCTCTCCGACCTTCACAAAAAAAGTTATTCAAGAATATCTCTTTCTCCTATGTGCTTTCATCCCTAACCCTAACCCTAACCCTTCCGAAAGTCGGAGAAGCTCAAGGATGGTACCGATCGATGCGCGCAACCCCATTTAGTGGGGGTAGAGCCTACTTGCAAGTCTCTCCGACCTTCACAAAAAAAGTTATTCAAGAATATCTCCTCAGATTTGGGGGAATTTCGTCGGTCGACCTCTTCCGAAGGTCGTACAAGCTCGGGGATGGTACCAATCGATCCGCAGGACCCAAATTAGTCCAGATGCAACCACTTTCCAAGTCTCTCCGACCTTCACAAAAAAAGTTATTCAAGAATATCTCTTTCTCCTATGTGCTTTCATCCCTAACCCTAACCCTAACCCTTCCGAAAGTCGGAGAAGCTCAAGGATGGTACCGATCGATGCGCGCTACCCCATTTAGTGGGGGTAGAGCCTACTTGCAAGTCTCTCCGACCTTCACAAAAAAAGTTATTCAAGAATATCTCTTTCTCCTATGTGCTTTCATCCCTAACCCTAACCCTAACCCTTCCGAAAGTCGGAGAAGCTCAAGGATGGTACCGATCGATGCGCGCAACCCCATTTAGTGGGGGTAGAGCCTACTTGCAAGTCTCTCCGACCTTCACAAAAAAAGTTATTCAAGAATATCTCCTCAGATTTGGGGGAATTTCGTCGGTCGACCTCTTCCGAAGGTCGTACAAGCTCGGGGATGGTACCAATCGATCCGCAGGACCCAAATTAGTCCAGATGCAACCACTTTCCAAGTCTCTCCGACCTTTACAAAAAAAGTTATTCAAGAATATCTCTTTCTCCTATGTGCTTTCATCCCTAACCCTAACCCTAACCCTTCCGAAAGTCGGAGAAGCTCAAGGATGGTACCGATCGATGCGCGCTACCCCATTTAGTGGGGGTAGAGCCTACTTGCAAGTCTCTCCGACCTTCACAAAAAAAGTTATTCAAGAATATCTCCTCAGATTTGGGGGAATTTCGTCGGTCGACCTCTTCCGAAGGTCGTACAAGCTCGGGCATGGTACCAATCGATCCGCAGGACCCAAATTAGTCCAGATGCAACCACTTTCCAAGTCTCTCCGACCTTCACAAAAAAAGTTATTCAAGAATATCTCTTTCTCCTATGTGCTTTCATCCCTAACCCTAACCCTAACCCTTCCGAAAGTCGGAGAAGCTCAAGGATGGTACCGATCGATGCGCGCTACCCTATTTAGTGGGGGTAGAGCCTACTTGCAAGTCTCTCCGACCTTCACAAAAAAAGTTATTCAAGAATATCTCTTTCTCCTATGTGCTTTCATCCCTAACCCTAACCCTAACCCTTCCGAAAGTCGGAGAAGCTCAAGGATGGTACCAATCGATGCGCGCTACCCCATTTAGTGGGGGTAGAGCCTACTTGCAAGTCTCTCCGACCTTCACAAAAAACGTTATTCAAGAATATCTCTTTCTCCTATGTGCTTTCATCCCTAACCCTAACCCTAACCCTTCCGAAAGTCGGAGAAGCTCAAGGATGGTACCGATCGATGCGCGCTACCCCATTTAGTGGGAGTAGAGCCTACTTGCAAGTCTCTCCGACCTTCACAAAAAAAGTTATTCAAGAATATCTCTTTCTCCTATGTGCTTTCATCCCTAACCCTAACCCTAACCCTTCCGAAAGTCGGAGAAGCTCAAGGATGGTACCGATCGATGCGCGCAACCCTATTTAGTGGGGGTAGAGCCTACTTGCAAGTCTCTCCGACCTTCACAAAAAAAGTTATTCAAGAATATCTCCTCAGATTTGGGGGAATTTCGTCGGTCGACCTCTTCCGAAGGTCGTACAAGCTCGGGGATGGTACCAATCGATCCGCAGGACCCAAATTAGTCCAGATGCAACCACTTTTCAAGTCTCTCCGACCTTCACAAAAAAAGTTATTCAAGAATATCTCTTTCTCCTATGTGCTTTCATCCCTAACCCTAACCCTAACCCTTACGAAAGTCGGAGAAGCTCAAGGATGGTACCGATCGATGCGCGCTACCCCATTTAGTGGGGGTAGAGCCTACTTGCAAGTCTCTCCGACCTTCACAAAAAAAGTTATTCAAGAATATCTCTTTCTCCTATGTGCTTTCATCCCTAACCCTAACCCTAACCCTTCCGAAAGTCGGAGAAGCTCAAGGATGGTACCGATCGATGCGCACTACCCCATTTAGTGGGGGTAGAGCCTACTTGCAAGTCTCTCCGACCTTCACAAAAAAAGTTATTCAAGAATATCTCTTTCTCCTATGTGCTTTCATCCCTAACCCTAACCCTAACCCTTCCGAAAGTCGGAGAAGCTCAAGGATGGTACTGATCGATGCGCGCAACCCCATTTAGTGGGGGTAGAGCCTACTTGCAAGTCTCTCCGACCTTCACAAAAAAAGTTATTCAAGAATATCTCCTCAGATTTGGGGGAATTTCGTCGGTCGACCTCTTCCGAAGGTCGTACAAGCTCGGGGATGGTACCAATCGATCCGCAGGACCCAAATTAGTCCAGATGCAACCACTTTCCAAGTCTCTCCGACCTTCACAAAAAAAGTTATTCAAGAATATCTCTTTCTCCTATGTGCTTTCATCCCTAACCCTAACCCTAACCCTTCCGAAAGTCGGAGAAGCTCAAGGATGGTACCGATCGATGCGCGCTACCCCATTTAGTGGGGGTAGAGCCTACTTGCAAGTCTCTCCGACCTTCACAAAAAAAGTTATTCAAGAATATCTCTTTCTCCTATGTGCTTTCATCCCTAACCCTAACCCTAACCCTTCCGAAAGTCGGAGAAGCTCAAGGATGGTACCGATCGATGCGCGCAACCCCATTTAGTGGGGGTAGAGCCTACTTGCAAGTCTCTCCGACCTTCACAAAAAAAGTTATTCAAGAATATCTCCTCAGATTTGGGGGAATTTCGTCGGTCGACCTCTTCCGAAGGTCGTACAAGCTCGGGGATGGTACCAATCGATCCGCAGGACCCAAATTAGTCCAGATGCAACCACTTTTCAAGTCTCTCCGACCTTCACAAAAAAAGTTATTCAAGAATATCTCTTTCTCCTATGTGCTTTCATCCCTAACCCTAACCCTAACCCTTCCGAAAGTCGGAGAAGCTCAAGGATGGTACCGATCGATGCGCGCTACCCCATTTAGTGGGGGTAGAGCCTACTTGCAAGTCTCTCCGACCTTCACAAAAAAAGTTATTCAAGAATATCTCTTTCTCCTATGTGCTTTCATCCCTAACCCTAACCCTAACCCTTCCGAAAGTCGGAGAAGCTCAAGGATGGTACCGATCGATGCGCGCTACCCCATTTAGTGGGGGTAGAGCCTACTTGCAAGTCTCTCCGACCTTCACAAAAAAAGTTATTCAAGAATATCTCCTCAGATTTGGGGGAATTTCGTCGGTCGACCTCTTCCGAAGGTCGTACAAGCTCGGGGATAGTACCAATCGATCTGCAGGACCCAAATTAGTCCAGATGCAACCACTTTTCAAGTCTCTCCGACCTTCACAAAAAAAGTTATTCAAGAATATCTCTTTCTCCTATGTGCTTTCATCCCTAACCCTAACCCTAACCCTTCCGAAAGTCGGAGAAGCTCAAAGATGGTACCGATCGATGCGCGCTACCCCATTTAGTGGGGGTAGAGCCTACTTGCAAGTCTCTCCGACCTTCACAAAAAAAGTTATTCAAGAATATCTCTTTCTCCTATGTGCTTTCATCCCTAACCCTAACCCTAACCCTTCCGAAAGTCGGAGAAGCTCAAGGATGGTACCGATCGATGCGCGCAACCCCATTTAGTGGGGGTAGAGCCTACTTGCAAGTCTCTCCGACCTTCACAAAAAAAGTTATTCAAGAATATCTCTTTCTCCTATGTGCTTTCATCCCTAACCCTAACCCTAACCCTTCCGAAAGTCGGAGAAGCTCAAGGATGGTACCGATCGATGCGCGCAACCCCATTTAGTGGGGGTAGAGCCTACTTGCAAGTCTCTCCGACCTTCACAAAAAAAGTTATTCAAGAATATCTCCTCAGATTTGGGGGAATTTCGTCGGTCGACCTCTTCCGAAGGTCGTACAAGCTCGGGGATAGTACCAATCGATCTGCAGGACCCAAATTAGTCCAGATGCAACCACTTTTCAAGTCTCTCCGACCTTCACAAAAAAAGTTATTCAAGAATATCTCTTTCTCCTATGTGCTTTCATCCCTAACCCTAACCCTAACCCTTCCGAAAGTCGGAGAAGCTCAAAGATGGTACCGATCGATGCGCGCTACCCCATTTAGTGGGGGTAGAGCCTACTTGCAAGTCTCTCCGACCTTCACAAAAAAAGTTATTCAAGAATATCTCTTTCTCCTATGTGCTTTCATCCCTAACCCTAACCCTAACCCTTCCGAAAGTCGGAGAAGCTCAAGGATGGTACCGATCGATGCGCGCAACCCCATTTAGTGGGGGTAGAGCCTACTTGCAAGTCTCTCCGACCTTCACAAAAAAAGTTATTCAAGAATATCTCTTTCTCCTATGTGCTTTCATCCCTAACCCTAACCCTAACCCTTCCGAAAGTCGGAGAAGCTCAAGGATGGTACCGATCGATGCGCGCAACCCCATTTAGTGGGGGTAGAGCCTACTTGCAAGTCTCTCCGACCTTCACAAAAAAAGTTATTCAAGAATATCTCCTCAGATTTGGGGGAATTTCGTCGGTCGACCTCTTCCGAAGGTCGTACAAGCTCGGGGATGGTACCAATCGATCCGCAGGACCCAAATTAGTCCAGATGCAACCACTTTTCAAGTCTCTCCGACCTTCACAAAAAAAGTTATTCAAGAATATCTCTTTCTCCTATGTGCTTTCATCCCTAACCCTAACCCTAACCCTTCCGAAAGTCGGAGAAGCTCAAGGATGGTACCGATCGATGCGCGCTACCCCATTTAGTGGGGGTAGAGCCTACTTGCAAGTCTCTCCGACCTTCACAAAAAAAGTTATTCAAGAATATCTCTTTCTCCTATGTGCTTTCATCCCTAACCCTAACCCTAACCCTTCCGAAAGTCGGAGAAGCTCAAGGATGGTACCGATCGATGCGCGCTACCCCATTTAGTGGGGGTAGAGCCTACTTGCAAGTCTCTCCGACCTTCACAAAAAAAGTTATTCAAGAATATCTCCTCAGATTTGGGGGAATTTCGTCGGTCGACCTCTTCCGAAGGTCGTACAAGCTCGGGGATAGTACCAATCGATCTGCAGGACCCAAATTAGTCCAGATGCAACCACTTTTCAAGTCTCTCCGACCTTCACAAAAAAAGTTATTCAAGAATATCTCTTTCTCCTATGTGCTTTCATCCCTAACCCTAACCCTAACCCTTCCGAAAGTCGGAGAAGCTCAAAGATGGTACCGATCGATGCGCGCTACCCCATTTAGTGGGGGTAGAGCCTACTTGCAAGTCTCTCCGACCTTCACAAAAAAAGTTATTCAAGAATATCTCTTTCTCCTATGTGCTTTCATCCCTAACCCTAACCCTAACCCTTCCGAAAGTCGGAGAAGCTCAAGGATGGTACCGATCGATGCGCGCAACCCCATTTAGTGGGGGTAGAGCCTACTTGCAAGTCTCTCCGACCTTCACAAAAAAAGTTATTCAAGAATATCTCCTCAGATTTGGGGGAATTTCGTCGGTCGACCTCTTCCGAAGGTCGTACAAGCTCGGGGATGGTACCAATCGATCCGCAGGACCCAAATTAGTCCAGATGCAACCACTTTTCAAGTCTCTCCGACCTTCACAAAAAAAGTTATTCAAGAATATCTCTTTCTCCTATGTGCTTTCATCCCTAACCCTAACCCTAACCCTTCCGAAAGTCGGAGAAGCTCAAGGATGGTACCGATCGATGCGCGCAACCCCATTTAGTGGGGGTAGAGCCTACTTGCAAGTCTCTCCGACCTTCACAAAAAAAGTTATTCAAGAATATCTCCTCAGATTTGGGGGAATTTCGTCGGTCGACCTCTTCCGAAGGTCGTACAAGCTCGGGGATGGTACCAATCGATCCGCAGGACCCAAATTAGTCCAGATGCAACCACTTTTCAAGTCTCTCCGACCTTCACAAAAAAAGTTATTCAAGAATATCTCTTTCTCCTATGTGCTTTCATCCCTAACCCTAACCCTAACCCTTCCGAAAGTCGGAGAAGCTCAAGGATGGTACCGATCGATGCGCGCAACCCCATTTAGTGGGGGTAGAGCCTACTTGCAAGTCTCTCCGACCTTCACAAAAAAAGTTATTCAAGAATATCTCCTCAGATTTGGGGGAATTTCGTCGGTCGACCTCTTCCGAAGGTCGTACAAGCTCGGGGATGGTACCAATCGATCCGCAGGACCCAAATTAGTCCAGATGCAACCACTTTCCAAGTCTCTCCGACCTTCACAAAAAAAGTTATTCAAGAATATCTCTTTCTCCTATGTGCTTTCATCCCTAACCCTAACCCTAACCCTTCCGAAAGTCGGAGAAGCTCAAGGATGGTACCGATCGATGCGCGCTACCCCATTTAGTGGGGGTAGAGCCTACTTGCAAGTCTCTCCGACCTTCACAAAAAAAGTTATTCAAGAATATCTCTTTCTCCTATGTGCTTTCATCCCTAACCCTAACCCTAACCCTTCCGAAAGTCGGAGAAGCTCAAGGATGGTACCGATCGATGTGCGCAACCCCATTTAGTGGGGGTAGAGCCTACTTGCAAGTCTCTCCGACCTTCACAAAAAAAGTTATTCAAGAATATCTCCTCAGATTTGGGGGAATTTCGTCGGTCGACCTCTTCCGAAGGTCGTACAAGCTCGGGGATGGTACCAATCGATCCGCAGGACCCAAATTAGTCCAGATGCAACCACTTTCCAAGTCTCTCCGACCTTCACAAAAAAAGTTATTCAAGAATATCTCTTTCTCCTATGTGCTTTCATCCCTAACCCTAACCCTAACCCTTCCGAAAGTCGGAGAAGCTCAAGGATGGTACCGATCGATGCGCGCTACCCCATTTAGTGGGGGTAGAGCCTACTTGCAAGTCTCTCCGACCTTCACAAAAAAAGTTATTCAAGAATATCTCTTTCTCCTATGTGCTTTCATCCCTAACCCTAACCCTAACCCTTCCGAAAGTCGGAGAAGCTCAAGGATGGTACCGATCGATGCGCGCAACCCCATTTAGTGGGGGTAGAGCCTACTTGCAAGTCTCTCCGACCTTCACAAAAAAAGTTATTCAAGAATATCTCCTCAGATTTGGGGGAATTTCGTCGGTCGACCTCTTCCGAAGGTCGTACAAGCTCGGGGATGGTACCAATCGATCCGCAGGACCCAAATTAGTCCAGATGCAACCACTTTCCAAGTCTCTCCGACCTTTACAAAAAAAGTTATTCAAGAATATCTCTTTCTCCTATGTGCTTTCATCCCTAACCCTAACCCTAACCCTTCCGAAAGTCGGAGAAGCTCAAGGATGGTACCGATCGATGCGCGCTACCCCATTTAGTGGGGGTAGAGCCTACTTGCAAGTCTCTCCGACCTTCACAAAAAAAGTTATTCAAGAATATCTCCTCAGATTTGGGGGAATTTCGTCGGTCGACCTCTTCCGAAGGTCGTACAAGCTCGGGCATGGTACCAATCGATCCGCAGGACCCAAATTAGTCCAGATGCAACCACTTTCCAAGTCTCTCCGACCTTCACAAAAAAAGTTATTCAAGAATATCTCTTTCTCCTATGTGCTTTCATCCCTAACCCTAACCCTAACCCTTCCGAAAGTCGGAGAAGCTCAAGGATGGTACCGATCGATGCGCGCTACCCCATTTAGTGGGGGTAGAGCCTACTTGCAAGTCTCTCCGACCTTCACAAAAAACGTTATTCAAGAATATCTCTTTCTCCTATGTGCTTTCATCCCTAACCCTAACCCTAACCCTTCCGAAAGTCGGAGAAGCTCAAGGATGGTACCGATCGATGCGCGCTACCCCATTTAGTGGGAGTAGAGCCTACTTGCAAGTCTCTCCGACCTTCACAAAAAAAGTTATTCAAGAATATCTCTTTCTCCTATGTGCTTTCATCCCTAACCCTAACCCTAACCCTTCCGAAAGTCGGAGAAGCTCAAGGATGGTACCGATCGATGCGCGCAACCCTATTTAGTGGGGGTAGAGCCTACTTGCAAGTCTCTCCGACCTTCACAAAAAAAGTTATTCAAGAATATCTCCTCAGATTTGGGGGAATTTCGTCGGTCGACCTCTTCCGAAGGTCGTACAAGCTCGGGGATGGAACCAATCGATCCGCAGGACCCAAATTAGTCCAGATGCAACCACTTTTCAAGTCCCTCCGACCTTCACAAAAAAAGTTATTCAAGAATATCTCTTTCTCCTATGTGCTTTCATCCCTAACCCTAACCCTAACCCTTCCGAAAGTCGGAGAAGCTCAAGGATGGTACCGATCGATGCGCGCTACCCCATTTAGTGGGGGTAGAGCCTACTTGCAAGTCTCTCCGACCTTCACAAAAAAAGTTATTCAAGAATATCTCTTTCTCCTATGTGCTTTCATCCCTAACCCTAACCCTAACCCTTCCGAAAGTCGGAGAAGCTCAAGGATGGTACTGATCGATGCGCGCAACCCCATTTAGTGGGGGTAGAGCCTACTTGCAAGTCTCTCCGACCTTCACAAAAAAAGTTATTCAAGAATATCTCCTCAGATTTGGGGGAATTTCGTCGGTCGACCTCTTCCGAAGGTCGTACAAGCTCGGGGATGGTACCAATCGATCCGCAGGACCCAAATTAGTCCAGATGCAACCACTTTCCAAGTCTCTCCGACCTTCACAAAAAAAGTTATTCAAGAATATCTCTTTCTCCTATGTGCTTTCATCCCTAACCCTAACCCTAACCCTTCCGAAAGTCGGAGAAGCTCAAGGATGGTACCGATCGATGCGCGCTACCCCATTTAGTGGGGGTAGAGCCTACTTGCAAGTCTCTCCGACCTTCACAAAAAAAGTTATTCAAGAATATCTCTTTCTCCTATGTGCTTTCATCCCTAACCCTAACCCTAACCCTTCCGAAAGTCGGAGAAGCTCAAGGATGGTACCGATCGATGCGCGCAACCCCATTTAGTGGGGGTAGAGCCTACTTGCAAGTCTCTCCGACCTTCACAAAAAAAGTTATTCAAGAATATCTCCTCAGATTTGGGGGAATTTCGTCGGTCGACCTCTTCCGAAGGTCGTACAAGCTCGGGGATGGTACCAATCGATCCGCAGGACCCAAATTAGTCCAGATGCAACCACTTTTCAAGTCTCTCCGACCTTCACAAAAAAAGTTATTCAAGAATATCTCTTTCTCCTATGTGCTTTCATCCCTAACCCTAACCCTAACCCTTCCGAAAGTCGGAGAAGCTCAAGGATGGTACCGATCGATGCGCGCTACCCCATTTAGTGGGGGTAGAGCCTACTTGCAAGTCTCTCCGACCTTCACAAAAAAAGTTATTCAAGAATATCTCTTTCTCCTATGTGCTTTCATCCCTAACCCTAACCCTAACCCTTCCGAAAGTCGGAGAAGCTCAAGGATGGTACCGATCGATGCGCGCTACCCCATTTAGTGGGGGTAGAGCCTACTTGCAAGTCTCTCCGACCTTCACAAAAAAAGTTATTCAAGAATATCTCCTCAGATTTGGGGGAATTTCGTCGGTCGACCTCTTCCGAAGGTCGTACAAGCTCGGGGATGGTACCAATCGATCTGCAGGACCCAAATTAGTCCAGATGCAACCACTTTTCAAGTCTCTCCGACCTTCACAAAAAAAGTTATTCAAGAATATCTCTTTCTCCTATGTGCTTTCATCCCTAACCCTAACCCTAACCCTTCCGAAAGTCGGAGAAGCTCAAAGATGGTACCGATCGATGCGCGCTACCCCATTTAGTGGGGGTAGAGCCTACTTGCAAGTCTCTCCGACCTTCACAAAAAAAGTTATTCAAGAATATCTCTTTCTCCTATGTGCTTTCATCCCTAACCCTAACCCTAACCCTTCCGAAAGTCGGAGAAGCTCAAGGATGGTACCGATCGATGCGCGCAACCCCATTTAGTGGGGGTAGAGCCTACTTGCAAGTCTCTCCGACCTTCACAAAAAAAGTTATTCAAGAATATCTCCTCAGATTTGGGGGAATTTCGTCGGTCGACCTCTTCCGAAGGTCGTACAAGCTCGGGGATGGTACCAATCGATCCGCAGGACCCAAATTAGTCCAGATGCAACCACTTTTCAAGTCTCTCCGACCTTCACAAAAAAAGTTATTCAAGAATATCTCTTTCTCCTATGTGCTTTCATCCCTAACCCTAACCCTAACCCTTCCGAAAGTCGGAGAAGCTCAAGGATGGTACCGATCGATGCGCGCAACCCCATTTAGTGGGGGTAGAGCCTACTTGCAAGTCTCTCCGACCTTCACAAAAAAAGTTATTCAAGAATATCTCCTCAGATTTGGGGGAATTTCGTCGGTCGACCTCTTTCGAAGGTCGTACAAGCTCGGGGATGGTACCAATCGATCCGCAGGACCCAAATTAGTCCAGATGCAACCACTTTTCAAGTCTCTCCGACCTTCACAAAAAAAGTTATTCAAGAATATCTCTTTCTCCTATGTGCTTTCATCCCTAACCCTAACCCTAACCCTTCCGAAAGTCGGAGAAGCTCAAGGATGGTACCGATCGATGCGCGCAACCCCATTTAGTGGGGGTAGAGCCTACTTGCAAGTCTCTCCGACCTTCACAAAAAAAGTTATTCAAGAATATCTCCTCAGATTTGGGGGAATTTCGTCGGTCGACCTCTTCCGAAGGTCGTACAAGCTCGGGGATGGTACCAATCGATCCGCAGGACCCAAATTAGTCCAGATGCAACCACTTTCCAAGTCTCTCCGACCTTCACAAAAAAAGTTATTCAAGAATATCTCTTTCTCCTATGTGCTTTCATCCCTAACCCTAACCCTAACCCTTCCGAAAGTCGGAGAAGCTCAAGGATGGTACCGATCGATGCGCGCTACCCCATTTAGTGGGGGTAGAGCCTACTTGCAAGTCTCTCCGACCTTCACAAAAAAAGTTATTCAAGAATATCTCTTTCTCCTATGTGCTTTCATCCCTAACCCTAACCCTAACCCTTCCGAAAGTCGGAGAAGCTCAAGGATGGTACCGATCGATGCGCGCAACCCCATTTAGTGGGGGTAGAGCCTACTTGCAAGTCTCTCCGACCTTCACAAAAAAAGTTATTCAAGAATATCTCCTCAGATTTGGGGGAATTTCGTCGGTCGACCTCTTCCGAAGGTCGTACAAGCTCGGGGATGGTACCAATCGATCCGCAGGACCCAAATTAGTCCAGATGCAACCACTTTCCAAGTCTCTCCGACCTTTACAAAAAAAGTTATTCAAGAATATCTCTTTCTCCTATGTGCTTTCATCCCTAACCCTAACCCTTCCGAAAGTCGGAGAAGCTCAAGGATGGTACCGATCGATGCGCGCTACCCCATTTAGTGGGGGTAGAGCCTACTTGCAAGTCTCTCCGACCTTCACAAAAAAAGTTATTCAAGAATATCTCCTCAGATTTGGGGGAATTTCGTCGGTCGACCTCTTCCGAAGGTCGTACAAGCTCGGGCATGGTACCAATCGATCCGCAGGACCCAAATTAGTCCAGATGCAACCACTTTCCAAGTCTCTCCGACCTTCACAAAAAAAGTTATTCAAGAATATCTCTTTCTCCTATGTGCTTTCATCCCTAACCCTAACCCTAACCCTTCCGAAAGTCGGAGAAGCTCAAGGATGGTACCGATCGATGCGCGCTACCCCATTTAGTGGGGGTAGAGCCTACTTGCAAGTCTCTCCGACCTTCACAAAAAAAGTTATTCAAGAATATCTCTTTCTCCTATGTGCTTTCATCCCTAACCCTAACCCTAACCCTTCCGAAAGTCGGAGAAGCTCAAGGATGGTACCGATCGATGCGCGCAACCCCATTTAGTGGGGGTAGAGCCTACTTGCAAGTCTCTCCGACCTTCACAAAAAAAGTTATTCAAGAATATCTCCTCAGATTTGGGGGAATTTCGTCGGTCGACCTCTTCCGAAGGTCGTACAAGCTCGGGGATGGTACCAATCGATCCGCAGGACCCAAATTAGTCCAGATGCAACCACTTTTCAAGTCTCTCCGACCTTCACAAAAAAAGTTATTCAAGAATATCTCTTTCTCCTATGTGCTTTCATCCCTAACCCTAACCCTAACCCTTCCGAAAGTCGGAGAAGCTCAAGGATGGTACCGATCGATGCGCGCAACCCCATTTAGTGGGGGTAGAGCCTACTTGCAAGTCTCTCCGACCTTCACAAAAAAAGTTATTCAAGAATATCTCCTCAGATTTGGGGGAATTTCGTCGGTCGACCTCTTCCGAAGGTCGTACAAGCTCGGGGATGGTACCAATCGATCTGCAGGACCCAAATTAGTCCAGATGCAACCACTTTTCAAGTCTCTCCGACCTTCACAAAAAAAGTTATTCAAGAATATCTCTTTCTCCTATGTGCTTTCATCCCTAACCCTAACCCTAACCCTTCCGAAAGTCGGAGAAGCTCAAAGATGGTACCGATCGATGCGCGCTACCCCATTTAGTGGGGGTAGAGCCTACTTGCAAGTCTCTCCGACCTTCACAAAAAAAGTTATTCAAGAATATCTCTTTCTCCTATGTGCTTTCATCCCTAACCCTAACCCTAACCCTTCCGAAAGTCGGAGAAGCTCAAGGATGGTACCGATCGATGCGCGCTACCCCATTTAGTGGGGGTAGAGCCTACTTGCAAGTCTCTCCGACCTTCACAAAAAAAGTTATTCAAGAATATCTCTTTCTCCTATGTGCTTTCATCCCTAACCCTAACCCTAACCCTTCCGAAAGTCGGAGAAGCTCAAGGATGGTACCGATCGATGCGCGCTACCCCATTTAGTGGGGGTAGAGCCTACTTGCAAGTCTCTCCGACCTTCACAAAAAAAGTTATTCAAGAATATCTCTTTCTCCTATGTGCTTTCATCCCTAACCCTAACCCTAACCCTTCCGAAAGTCGGAGAAGCTCAAGGATGGTACCGATCGATGCGCGCTACCCCATTTAGTGGGAGTAGAGCCTACTTGCAAGTCTCTCCGACCTTCACAAAAAAAGTTATTCAAGAATATCTCTTTCTCCTATGTGCTTTCATCCCTAACCCTAACCCTAACCCTTCCGAAAGTCGGAGAAGCTCAAGGATGGTACCGATCGATGCGCGCTACCCCATTTAGTGGGGGTAGAGCCTACTTGCAAGTCTCTCCGACCTTCACAAAAAAAGTTATTCAAGAATATCTCCTCAGATTTGGGGGAATTTCGTCGGTCGACCTCTTCCGAAGGTCGTACAAGCTCGGGGATGGTACCAATCGATCCGCAGGACCCAAATTAGTCCAGATGCAACCACTTTCCAAGTCTCTCCGACCTTTACAAAAAAAGTTATTCAAGAATATCTCTTTCTCCTATGTGCTTTCATCCCTAACCCTAACCCTAACCCTTCCGAAAGTCGGAGAAGCTCAAGGATGGTACCGATCGATGCGCGCTACCCCATTTAGTGGGGGTAGAGCCTACTTGCAAGTCTCTCCGACCTTCACAAAAAAAGTTATTCAAGAATATCTCCTCAGATTTGGGGGAATTTCGTCGGTCGACCTCTTCCGAAGGTCGTACAAGCTCGGGCATGGTACCAATCGATCCGCAGGACCCAAATTAGTCCAGATGCAACCACTTTCCAAGTCTCTCCGACCTTCACAAAAAAAGTTATTCAAGAATATCTCTTTCTCCTATGTGCTTTCATCCCTAACCCTAACCCTAACCCTTCCGAAAGTCGGAGAAGCTCAAGGATGGTACCGATCGATGCGCGCTACCCCATTTAGTGGGGGTAGAGCCTACTTGCAAGTCTCTCCGACCTTCACAAAAAAAGTTATTCAAGAATATCTCTTTCTCCTATGTGCTTTCATCCCTAACCCTAACCCTAACCCTTCCGAAAGTCGGAGAAGCTCAAGGATGGTACCGATCGATGCGCGCAACCCCATTTAGTGGGGGTAGAGCCTACTTGCAAGTCTCTCCGACCTTCACAAAAAAAGTTATTCAAGAATATCTCCTCAGATTTGGGGGAATTTCGTCGGTCGACCTCTTCCGAAGGTCGTACAAGCTCGGGGATGGTACCAATCGATCCGCAGGACCCAAATTAGTCCAGATGCAACCACTTTTCAAGTCTCTCCGACCTTCACAAAAAAAGTTATTCAAGAATATCTCTTTCTCCTATGTGCTTTCATCCCTAACCCTAACCCTAACCCTTCCGAAAGTCGGAGAAGCTCAAGGATGGTACCGATCGATGCGCGCAACCCCATTTAGTGGGGGTAGAGCCTACTTGCAAGTCTCTCCGACCTTCACAAAAAAAGTTATTCAAGAATATCTCCTCAGATTTGGGGGAATTTCGTCGGTCGACCTCTTCCGAAGGTCGTACAAGCTCGGGGATGGTACCAATCGATCTGCAGGACCCAAATTAGTCCAGATGCAACCACTTTTCAAGTCTCTCCGACCTTCACAAAAAAAGTTATTCAAGAATATCTCTTTCTCCTATGTGCTTTCATCCCTAACCCTAACCCTAACCCTTCCGAAAGTCGGAGAAGCTCAAAGATGGTACCGATCGATGCGCGCTACCCCATTTAGTGGGGGTAGAGCCTACTTGCAAGTCTCTCCGACCTTCACAAAAAAAGTTATTCAAGAATATCTCTTTCTCCTATGTGCTTTCATCCCTAACCCTAACCCTAACCCTTCCGAAAGTCGGAGAAGCTCAAGGATGGTACCGATCGATGCGCGCTACCCCATTTAGTGGGGGTAGAGCCTACTTGCAAGTCTCTCCGACCTTCACAAAAAAAGTTATTCAAGAATATCTCTTTCTCCTATGTGCTTTCATCCCTAACCCTAACCCTAACCCTTCCGAAAGTCGGAGAAGCTCAAGGATGGTACCGATCGATGCGCGCTACCCCATTTAGTGGGGGTAGAGCCTACTTGCAAGTCTCTCCGACCTTCACAAAAAAAGTTATTCAAGAATATCTCTTTCTCCTATGTGCTTTCATCCCTAACCCTAACCCTAACCCTTCCGAAAGTCGGAGAAGCTCAAGGATGGTACCGATCGATGCGCGCTACCCCATTTAGTGGGAGTAGAGCCTACTTGCAAGTCTCTCCGACCTTCACAAAAAAAGTTATTCAAGAATATCTCTTTCTCCTATGTGCTTTCATCCCTAACCCTAACCCTAACCCTTCCGAAAGTCGGAGAAGCTCAAGGATGGTACCGATCGATGCGCGCAACCCCATTTAGTGGGGGTAGAGCCTACTTGCAAGTCTCTCCGACCTTCACAAAAAAAGTTATTCAAGAATATCTCCTCAGATTTGGGGGAATTTCGTCGGTCGACCTCTTCCGAAGGTCGTACAAGCTCGGGGATGGTACCAATCGATCTGCAGGACCCAAATTAGTCCAGATGCAACCACTTTTCAAGTCTCTCCGACCTTCACAAAAAAAGTTATTCAAGAATATCTCTTTCTCCTATGTGCTTTCATCCCTAACCCTAACCCTAACCCTTCCGAAAGTCGGAGAAGCTCAAAGATGGTACCGATCGATGCGCGCTACCCCATTTAGTGGGGGTAGAGCCTACTTGCAAGTCTCTCCGACCTTCACAAAAAAAGTTATTCAAGAATATCTCTTTCTCCTATGTGCTTTCATCCCTAACCCTAACCCTAACCCTTCCGAAAGTCGGAGAAGCTCAAGGATGGTACCGATCGATGCGCGCAACCCCATTTAGTGGGGGTAGAGCCTACTTGCAAGTCTCTCCGACCTTCACAAAAAAAGTTATTCAAGAATATCTCTTCAGATTTGGGGGAATTTCGTCGGTCGACCTCTTCCGAAGGTCTTACAAGCTCGGGGATGGTACCAATCGATCCGCAGGACCCAAATTAGTCCAGATGCAACCACTTTTCAAGTCTCTCCGACCTTCACAAAAAAAGTTATTCAAGAATATCTCTTTCTCCTATGTGCTTTCATCCCTAACCCTAACCCTAACCCTTCCGAAAGTCGGAGAAGCTCAAGGATGGTACCGATCGATGCGCGCAACCCCATTTAGTGGGGGTAGAGCCTACTTGCAAGTCTCTCCGACCTTCACAAAAAAAGTTATTCAAGAATATCTCCTCAGATTTGGGGGAATTTCGTCGGTCGACCTCTTCCGAAGGTCGTACAAGCTCGGGGATGGTACCAATCGATCCGCAGGACCCAAATTAGTCCAGATGCAACCACTTTCCAAGTCTCTCCGACCTTCACAAAAAAAGTTATTCAAGAATATCTCTTTCTCCTATGTGCTTTCATCCCTAACCCTAACCCTAACCCTTCCGAAAGTCGGAGAAGCTCAAGGATGGTACCGATCGATGCGCGCTACCCCATTTAGTGGGGGTAGAGCCTACTTGCAAGTCTCTCCGACCTTCACAAAAAAAGTTATTCAAGAATATCTCTTTCTCCTATGTGCTTTCATCCCTAACCCTAACCCTAACCCTTCCAAAAGTCGGAGAAGCTCAAGGATGGTACCGATCGATGCGCGCTACCCCATTTAGTGGGGGTAGAGCCTACTTGCAAGTCTCTCCGACCTTCACAAAAAAAGTTATTCAAGAATATCTCTTTCTCCTATGTGCTTTCATCCCTAACCCTAACCCTAACCCTTCCGAAAGTCGGAGAAGCTCAAGGATGGTACCGATCGATGCGCGCTACCCCATTTAGTGGGGGTAGAGCCTACTTGCAAGTCTCTCCGACCTTCACAAAAAAAGTTATTCAAGAATATCTCCTCAGATTTGGGGGAATTTCGTCGGTCGACCTCTTCCGAAGGTCGTACAAGCTCGGGGATGGTACCGATCGATCCGCAGGACCCAAATTAGTCCAGATGCAACCACTTTCCAAGTCTCTCCGACCTTCACAAAAAAAGTTATTCAAGAATATCTCTTTCTCCTATGTGCTTTCATCCCTAACCCTAACCCTAACCCTTCCGAAAGTCGGAGAAGCTCAAGGATGGTACCGATCGATGCGCGCTACCCCATTTAGTGGGGGTAGAGCCTACTTGCAAGTCTCTCCGAGCTTCACAAAAAAAGTTATTCAAGAATATCTCTTTCTCCTATGTGCTTTCATCCCTAACCCTAACCCTAACCCTTCCGAAAGTCGGAGAAGCTCAAGGATGGTACCGATCGATGCGCGCTACCCCATTTAGTGGGGGTAGAGCCTACTTGCAAGTCTCTCCGACCTTCACAAAAAAAGTTATTCAAGAATATCTCTTCAGATTTGGGGGAATTTCGTCGGTCGACCTCTTCCGAAGGTCGTACAAGCTCGGGGATGGTACCAATCGATCCGCAGGACCCAAATTAGTCCAGATGCAACCACTTTCCAAGTCTCTCCGACCTTCACAAAAAAAGTTATTCAAGAATATCTCTTTCTCCTATGTGCTTTCATCCCTAACCCTAACCCTAACCCTTCCGAAAGTCGGAGAAGCTCAAGGATGGTACCGATCGATGCGCGCTACCCCATTTAGTGGGGGTAGAGCCTACTTGCAAGTCTCTCCGACCTTCACAAAAAAAGTTATTCAAGAATATCTCTTTCTCCTATGTGCTTTCATCCCTAACCCTAACCCTAACCCTTCCGAAAGTCGGAGAAGCTCAAGGATGGTACCGATCGATGCGCGCTACCCCATTTAGTGGGGGTAGAGCCTACTTGCAAGTCTCTCCGACCTTCACAAAAAAAGTTATTCAAGAATATCTCTTTCTCCTATGTGCTTTCATCCCTAACCCTAACCCTAACCCTTCCGAAAGTCGGAGAAGCTCAAGGATGGTACCGATCGATGCGCGCAACCCCATTTAGTGGGGTTAGAGCCTACTTGCAAGTCTCTCCGACCTTCACAAAAAAAGTTATTCAAGAATATCTCCTCAGATTTGGGGGAATTTCGTCGGTCGACCTCTTCCGAAGGTCGTACAAGCTCGGGGATGGTACCAATCGATCCGCAGGACCCAAATTAGTCCAGATGCAACCACTTTCCAAGTCTCTCCGACCTTCACAAAAAAAGTTATTCAAGAATATCTCTTTCTCCTATGTGCTTTCATCCCTAACCCTAACCCTAACCCTTCCGAAAGTCGGAGAAGCTCAAGGATGGTACCGATCGATGCGCGCTACCCCATTTAGTGGGGGTAGAGCCTACTTGCAAGTCTCTCCGACCTTCACAAAAAAAGTTATTCAAGAATATCTCTTTCTCCTATGTGCTTTCATCCCTAACCCTAACCCTAACCCTTCCGAAAGTCGGAGAAGCTCAAGGATGGTACCGACCGATGCGCGCTACCCCATTTAGTGGGGGTAGAGCCTACTTGCAAGTCTCTCCGACCTTCACAAAAAAAGTTATTCAAGAATATCTCCTCAGATTTGGGGGAATTTCGTCGGTCGACCTCTTCCGAAGGTCGTACAAGCTCGGGGATGGTACCAATCGATCCGCAGGACCCAAATTAGTCCAGATGCAACCACTTTCCAAGTCTCTCCGACCTTCACAAAAAAAGTTATTCAAGAATATCTCTTTCTCCTATGTGCTTTCATCCCTAACCCTAACCCTAACCCTTCCGAAAGTCGGAGAAGCTCAAGGATGGTACCGATCGATGCGCGCTACCCCATTTAGTGGGGGTAGAGCCTACTTGCAAGTCTCTCCGACCTTCACAAAAAAAGTTATTCAAGAATATCTCTTTCTCCTATGTGCTTTCATCCCTAACCCTAACCCTAACCCTTCCGAAAGTCGGAGAAGCTCAAGGATGGTACTGATCGATGTGCGCTACCCCATTTAGTGGGGGTAGAGCCTACTTGCAAGTCTCTCCGACCTTCACAAAAAAAGTTATTCAAGAATATCTCTTTCTCCTATGTGCTTTCATCCCTAACCCTAACCCTAACCCTTCCGAAAGTCGGAGAAGCTCAAGGATGGTACCGATCGATGCGCGCTACCCCATTTAGTGGGGGTAGAGCCTACTTGCAAGTCTCTCCGACCTTCACAAAAAAAGTTATTCAAGAATATCTCTTTCTCCTATGTGCTTTCATCCCTAACCCTAACCCTAACCCTTCCGAAAGTCGGAGAAGCTCAAGGATGGTACCGATCGATGCGCGCTACCCCATTTAGTGGGGGTAGAGCCTACTTGCAAGTCTCTCCGACCTTCACAAAAAAAGTTATTCAAGAATATCTCTTTCTCCTATGTGCTTTCATCCCTAACCCTAACCCTAACCCTTCCAAAAGTCGGAGAAGCTCAAGGATGGTACCGATCGATGCGCGCTACCCCATTTAGTGGGGGTAGAGCCTACTTGCAAGTCTCTCCGACCTTCACAAAAAAAGTTATTCAAGAATATCTCTTTCTCCTATGTGCTTTCATCCCTAACCCTAACCCTAACCCTTCCGAAAGTCGGTGAAGCTCAAGGATGGTACCGATCGATGCGCGCTACCCCATTTAGTGGGGGTAGAGCCTACTTGCAAGTCTCTCCGACCTTCACAAAAAAAGTTATTCAAGAATATCTCTTTCTCCTATGTGCTTTCATCCCTAACCCTAACCCTAACCCTTCCGAAAGTCGGAGAAGCTCAAGGATGGTACCGATCGATGCGCGCTACCCCATTTAGTGGGGGTAGAGCCTACCTCCAAGTCTCTCCGACCTTCACAAAAAAAGTTATTCAAGAATATCTCCTCAGATTTGGGGGAATTTCGTCGGTCGACCTCTTCCGAAGGTCGTACAAGCTCGGGGATGGTACCAATCGATCCGCAGGACCCAAATTAGTCCAGATGCAACCACTTTCCAAGTCTCTCCGACCTTTACAAAAAAAGTTATTCAAGAATATCTCCTCAGATTTGGGGGAATTTCGTCGGTCGACCTCTTCCGAAGGTCGTACAAGCTCGGGGATGGTACCAATCGATCCGCAGGACCCAAATTAGTCCAGATGCAACCACTTTTCAAGTCTCTCCGACTTTCACAAAAAAAGTTATTCAAGAATATCTCTTTCTCCTATGTGCTTTCATCCCTAACCCTAACCCTAACCCTTCCGAAAGTCGGAGAAGCTCAAGGATGGTACCGATCGATGCGCGCAACCCCATTTAGTGGGGGTAGAGCCTACTTGCAAGTCTCTCCGACCTTCACAAAAAAAGTTATTCAAGAATATCTCCTCAGATTTGGGGGAATTTCGTCGGTCGACCTCTTCCGAAGGTCGTACAAGCTCGGGGATGGTACCAATCGATCTGCAGGACCCAAATTAGTCCAGATGCAACCACTTTCCAAGTCTCTCCGACCTTCACAAAAAAAGTTATTCAAGAATATCTCTTTCTCCTATGTGCTTTCATCCCTAACCCTAATCCTAACCCTTCCGAAAGTCGGAGAAGCTCAAGGATGGTACCAATCGATGCGCGCTACCCCATTTAGTGGGGGTAGAGCCTACTTGCAAGTCTCTCCGACCTTCACAAAAAAAGTTATTCAAGAATATCTCTTTCTCCTATGTGCTTTCATCCCTAACCCTAACCCTAACCCTTCCGAAAGGCGGAGAAGCTCAAGGATGGTACCGATCGATGCGCGCAACCCCATTTAGTGGGGGTAGAGCCTACTTGCAAGTCTCTCCGACCTTCACAAAAAAAGTTATTCAAGAATATCTCCTCAGATTTGGGGGAATTTCGTCGGTCGACCTCTTCCGAAGGTCGTCCAAGCTTGGGGATGGTACCAATCGATCCGCAGGACCCAAATTAGTCCAGATGCAACCACTTTCCAAGTCTCTCCGACCTTTACAAAAAAAGTTATTCAAGAATATCTCTTTCTCCTATGTGCTTTCATCCCTAACCCTAACCCTAACCCTTCCGAAAGTCGGAGAAGCTCAAGGATGGTACCGATCGATGCGCGCTACCCCATTTAGTGGGGGTAGAGCCTACTTGCAAGTCTCTCCGACCTTCACAAAAAAAGTTATTCAAGAATATCTCCTCAGATTTGGGGGAATTTCGTCGGTCGACCTCTTCCGAAGGTCGTACAAGCTCGGGCATGGTACCAATCGATCCGCAGGACCCAAATTAGTCCAGATGCAACCACTTTCCAAGTCTCTCCGACCTTCACAAAAAAAGTTATTCAAGAATATCTCTTTCTCCTATGTGCTTTCATCCCTAACCCTAACCCTAACCCTTCCGAAAGTCGGAGAAGCTCAAGGATGGTACCGATCGATGCGCGCTACCCCATTTAGTGGGGGTAGAGCCTACTTGCAAGTCTCTCCGACCTTCACAAAAAAAGTTATTCAAGAATATCTCTTTCTCCTATGTGCTTTCATCCCTAACCCTAACCCTAACCCTTCCGAAAGTCGGAGAAGCTCAAGGATGGTACCGATCGATGCGCGCTACCCCATTTAGTGGGGGTAGAGCCTACTTGCAAGTCTCTCCGACCTTCACAAAAAAAGTTATTCAAGAATATCTCTTTCTCCTATGTGCTTTCATCCCTAACCCTAACCCTAACCCTTCCGAAAGTCGGAGAAGCTCAAAGATGGTACCGATCGATGCGCGCTACCCCATTTAGTGGGAGTAGAGCCTACTTGCAAGTCTCTCCGACCTTCACAAAAAAAGTTATTCAAGAATATCTCTTTCTCCTATGTGCTTTCATCCCTAACCCTAACCCTAACCCTTCCGAAAGTCGGAGAAGCTCAAGGATGGTACCGATCGATGCGCGCAACCCCATTTAGTGGGGGTAGAGCCTACTTGCAAGTCTCTCCGACCTTCACAAAAAAAGTTATTCAAGAATATCTCCTCAGATTTGGGGGAATTTCGTCGGTCGACCTCTTCCGAAGGTCGTACAAGCTCGGGGATGGTACCAATCGATCCGCAGGACCCAAATTAGTCCAGATGCAACCACTTTTCAAGTCTCTCCGACCTTCACAAAAAAAGTTATTCAAGAATATCTCTTTCTCCTATGTGCTTTCATCCCTAACCCTAACCCTAACCCTTCCGAAAGTCGGAGAAGCTCAAGGATGGTACCGATCGATGCGCGCTACCCCATTTAGTGGGGGTAGAGCCTACTTGCAAGTCTCTCCGACCTTCACAAAAAAAGTTATTCAAGAATATCTCTTTCTCCTATGTGCTTTCATCCCTAACCCTAACCCTAACCCTTCCGAAAGTCGGAGAAGATCAAGGATGGTACCGATCGATGCGCGCAACCCCATTTAGTGGGGGTAGAGCCTACTTGCAAGTCTCTCCGACCTTCACAAAAAAAGTTATTCAAGAATATCTCCTCAGATTTGGGGGAATTTCGTCGGTCGACCTCTTCCGAAGGTCGTACAAGCTCGGGGATGGTACCAATCGATCCGCAGGACCCAAATTAGTCCAGATGCAACCACTTTTCAAGTCTCTCCGACCTTCACAAAAAAAGTTATTCAAGAATATCTCTTTCTCCTATGTGCTTTCATCCCTAACCCTAACCCTAACCCTTCCGAAAGTCGGAGAAGCTCAAGGATGGTACCGATCGATGCGCGCAACCCCATTTAGTGGGGGTAGAGCCTACTTGCAAGTCTCTCCGACCTTCACAAAAAAAGTTATTCAAGAATATCTCCTCAGATTTGGGGGAATTTCGTCGGTCGACCTCTTCCGAAGGTCGTACAAGCTCGGGGATGGTACCAATCGATCCGCAGGTCCCAAATTAGTCCAGATGCAACCACTTTCCAAGTCTCTCCGACCTTTACAAAAAAAGTTATTCAAGAATATCTCTTTCTCCTATGTGCTTTCATCCCTAACCCTAACCCTAACCCTTCCGAAAGTCGGAGAAGCTCAAGGATGGTACCGATCGATGCGCGCTACCCCATTTAGTGGGGGTAGAGCCTACTTGCAAGTCTCTCCGACCTTCACAAAAAAAGTTATTCAAGAATATCTCCTCAGATTTGGGGGAATTTCGTCGGTCGACCTCTTCCGAAGGTCGTACAAGCTCGGGCATGGTACCAATCGATCCGCAGGACCCAAATTAGTCCAGATGCAACCACTTTCCAAGTCTTTCCGACCTTCACAAAAAAAGTTATTCAAGAATATCTCTTTCTCCTATGTGCTTTCATCCCTAACCCTAACCCTAACCCTTCCGAAAGTCGAAGAAGCTCAAGGATGGTACCGATCGATGCGCGCTACCCCATTTAGTGGGGGTAGAGCCTACTTGCAAGTCTCTCCGACCTTCACAAAAAAAGTTATTCAAGAATATCTCTTTCTCCTATGTGCTTTCATCCCTAACCCTAACCCTAACCCTTCCGAAAGTCGGAGAAGCTCAAGGATGGTACCGATCGATGCGCGTTACCCCATTTAGTGGGGGTAGAGCCTACTTGCAAGTCTCTCCGACCTTCACAAAAAAAGTTATTCAAGAATATCTCTTTCTCCTATGTGCTTTCATCCCTAACCCTAACCCTAACCCTTCCGAAAGTCGGAGAAGCTCAAAGATGGTACCGATCGATGCGCGCTACCCCATTTAGTGGGAGTAGAGCCTACTTGCAAGTCTCTCCGACCTTCACAAAAAAAGTTATTCAAGAATATCTCTTTCTCCTATGTGCTTTCATCCCTAACCCTAACCCTAACCCTTCCGAAAGTCGGAGAAGCTCAAGGATGGTACCGATCGATGCGCGCAACCCCATTTAGTGGGGGTAGAGCCTACTTGCAAGTCTCTCCGACCTTCACAAAAAAAGTTATTCAAGAATATCTCCTCAGATTTGGGGGAATTTCGTCGGTCGACCTCTTCCGAAGGTCGTACAAGCTCGGGGATGGTACTAATCGATCCGCAGGACCCAAATTAGTCCAGATGCAACCACTTTTCAAGTCTCTCCGACCTTCACAAAAAAAGTTATTCAAGAATATCTCTTTCTCCTATGTGCTTTCATCCCTAACCCTAACCCTAACCCTTCCGAAAGTCGGAGAAGCTCAAGGATGGTACCGATCGATGCGCGCTACCCCATTTAGTGGGGGTAGAGCCTACTTGCAAGTCTCTCCGACCTTCACAAAAAAAGTTATTCAAGAATATCTCTTTCTCCTATGTGCTTTCATCCCTAACCCTAACCCTAACCCTTCCGAAAGTCGGAGAAGCTCAAGGATGGTACCGATCGATGCGCGCAACCCCATTTAGTGGGGGTAGAGCCTACTTGCAAGTCTCTCCGACCTTCACAAAAAAAGTTATTCAAGAATATCTCCTCAGATTTGGGGGAATTTCGTCGGTCGACCTCTTCCGAAGGTCGTACAAGCTCGGGGATGGTACCAATCGATCCGCAGGACCCAAATTAGTCCAGATGCAACCACTTTCCAAGTCTCTCCGACCTTCACAAAAAAAGTTATTCAAGAATATCTCTTTCTCCTATGTGCTTTCATCCCTAACCCTAACCCTAACCCTTCCGAAAGTCGGAGAAGCTCAAGGATGGTACCGATCGATGCGCGCTACCCCATTTAGTGGGGGTAGAGCCTACTTGCAAGTCTCTCCGACCTTCACAAAAAAAGTTATTCAAGAATATCTCTTTCTCCTATGTGCTTTCATCCCTAACCCTAACCCTAACCCTTCCGAAAGTCGGAGAAGCTCAAAGATGGTACCGATCGATGCGCGCTACCCCATTTAGTGGGGGTAGAGCCTACTTGCAAGTCTCTCCGACCTTCACAAAAAAAGTTATTCAAGAATATCTCTTTCTCCTATGTGCTTTCATCCCTAACCCTAACCCTAACCCTTCCGAAAGTCGGAGAAGCTCAAAGATGGTACCGATCGATGCGCGCTACCCCATTTAGTGGGAGTAGAGCCTACTTGCAAGTCTCTCCGACCTTCACAAAAAAAGTTATTCAAGAATATCTCTTTCTCCTATGTGCTTTCATCCCTAACCCTAACCCTAACCCTTCCGAAAGTCGGAGAAGCTCAAGGATGGTACCGATCGATGCGCGCAACCCCATTTAGTGGGGGTAGAGCCTACTTGCAAGTCTCTCCGACCTTCACAAAAAAAGTTATTCAAGAATATCTCCTCAGATTTGGGGGAATTTCGTCGGTCGACCTCTTCCGAAGGTCGTACAAGCTCGGGGATGGTACCAATCGATCCGCAGGACCCAAATTAGTCCAGATGCAACCACTTTTCAAGTCTCTCCGACCTTCACAAAAAAAGTTATTCAAGAATATCTCTTTCTCCTATGTGCTTTCATCCCTAACCCTAACCCTAACCCTTCCGAAAGTCGGAGAAGCTCAAGGATGGTACCGATCGATGCGCGCTACCCCATTTAGTGGGGGTAGAGCCTACTTGCAAGTCTCTCCGACCTTCACAAAAAAAGTTATTCAAGAATATCTCTTTCTCCTATGTGCTTTCATCCCTAACCCTAACCCTAACCCTTCCGAAAGTCGGAGAAGCTCAAGGATGGTACCGATCGATGCGCGCAACCCCATTTAGTGGGTGTAGAGCCTACTTGCAAGTCTCTCCGACCTTCACAAAAAAAGTTATTCAAGAATATCTCCTCAGATTTGGGGGAATTTCGTCGGTCGACCTCTTCCGAAGGTCGTACAAGCTCGGGGATGGTACCAATCGATCCGCAGGACCCAAGTTAGTCCAGATGCAACCACTTTTCAAGTCTCTCCGACCTTCACAAAAAAAGTTATTCAAGAATATCTCTTTCTCCTATGTGCTTTCATCCCTAACCCTAACCCTAACCCTTTCGAAAGTCGGAGAAGCTCAAGGATGGTACCGATCGATGCGCGCAACCCCATTTAGTGGGGGTAGAGCCTACTTGCAAGTCTCTCCGACCTTCACAAAAAAAGTTATTCAAGAATATCTCCTCAGATTTGGGGGAATTTCGTAGGTCGACCTCTTCCGAAGGTCGTACAAGCTCGGGGATGGTACCAATCGATCCGCAGGACCCAAATTAGTCCAGATGCAACCACTTTCCAAGTCTCTCCGACCTTCACAAAAAAAGTTATTCAAGAATATCTCTTTCTCCTATGTGCTTTCATCCCTAACCCTAACCCTAACCCTTCCGAAAGTCGGAGAAGCTCAAGGATGGTACCGATCGATGCGCGCTACCCCATTTAGTGGGGGTAGAGCCTACTTGCAAGTCTCTCCGACCTTCACAAAAAAAGTTATTCAAGAATATCTCTTTCTCCTATGTGCTTTCATCCCTAACCCTAACCCTAACCCTTCCGAAAGTCGGAGAAGCTCAAGGATGGTACCGATCGATGCGCGCAACCCCATTTAGTGGGGGTAGAGCCTACTTGCAAGTCTCTCCGACCTTCACAAAAAAAGTTATTCAAGAATATCTCCTCAGATTTGGGGGAATTTCGTCGGTCGACCTCTTCCGAAGGTCGTACAAGCTCGGGGATGGTACCAATCGATCCGCAGGACCCAAATTAGTCCAGATGCAACCACTTTCCAAGTCTCTCCGACCTTTACAAAAAAAGTTATTCAAGAATATCTCTTTCTCCTATGTGCTTTCATCCCTAACCCTAACCCTAACCCTTCCGAAAGTCGGAGAAGCTCAAGGATGGTACCGATCGATGCGCGCAACCCATTTAGTGGGGGTAGAGCCTACTTGCAAGTCTCTCCGACCTTCACAAAAAAAGTTATTCAAGAATATCTCCTCAGATTTGGGGGAATTTCGTCGGTCGACCTCTTCCGAAGGTCGTACAAGCTCGGGCATGGTACCAATCGATCCGCAGGACCCAAATTAGTCCAGATGCAACCACTTTCCAAGTCTCTCCGACCTTCACAAAAAAGGTTATTCAAGAATATCTCTTTCTCCTATGTGCTTTCATCCCTAACCCTAACCCTAACCCTTCCGAAAGTCGAAGAAGCTCAAGGATGGTACCGATCGATGCGCGCTACCCCATTTAGTGGGGGTAGAGCCTACTTGCAAGTCTCTCCGACCTTCACAAAAAAAGTTATTCAAGAATATCTCTTTCTCCTATGTGCTTTCATCCCTAACCCTAACCCTAACCCTTCCGAAAGTCGGAGAAGCTCAAGGATGGTACCGATCGATGTGCGCTACCCCATTTAGTGGGGGTAGAGCCTACTTGCAAGTCTCTCCGACCTTCACAAAAAAAGTTATTCAAGAATATCTCTTTCTCCTATGTGCTTTCATCCCTAACCCTAACCCTAACCCTTCCGAAAGTCGGAGAAGCTCAAAGATGGTACCGATCGATGCGCGCTACCCCATTTAGTGGGAGTAGAGCCTACTTGCAAGTCTCTCCGACCTTCACAAAAAAAGTTATTCAAGAATATCTCTTTCTCCTATGTGCTTTCATCCCTAACCCTAACCCTAACCCTTCCGAAAGTCGGAGAAGCTCAAGGATGGTACCGATCGATGCGCGCAACCCCATTTAGTGGGGGTAGAGCCTACTTGCAAGTCTCTCCGACCTTCACAAAAAAAGTTATTCAAGAATATCTCCTCAGATTTGGGGGAATTTCGTCGGTCGACCTCTTCCGAAGGTCGTACAAGCTCGGGGATGGTACCAATCGATCTGCAGGACCCAAATTAGTCCAGATGCAACCACTTTTCAAGTCTCTCCGACCTTCACAAAAAAAGTTATTCAAGAATATCTCTTTCTCCTATGTGCTTTCATCCCTAACCCTAACCCTAACCCTTCCGAAAGTCGGAGAAGCTCAAAGATGGTACCGATCGATGCGCGCTACCCCATTTAGTGGGGGTAGAGCCTACTTGCAAGTCTCTCCGACCTTCACAAAAAAAGTTATTCAAGAATATCTCTTTCTCCTATGTGCTTTCATCCCTAACCCTAACCCTAACCCTTCCGAAAGTCGGAGAAGCTCAAGGATGGTACCGATCGATGCGCGCTACCCCATTTAGTGGGGGTAGAGCCTACTTGCAAGTCTCTCCGACCTTCACAAAAAAAGTTATTCAAGAATATCTCTTTCTCCTATGTGCTTTCATCCCTAACCCTAACCCTAACCCTTCCGAAAGTCGGAGAAGCTCAAAGATGGTACCGATCGATGCGCGCTACCCCATTTAGTGGGGGTAGAGCCTACTTGCAAGTCTCTCCGACCTTCACAAAAAAAGTTATTCAAGAATATCTCTTTCTCCTATGTGCTTTCATCCCTAACCCTAACCCTAACCCTTCCGAAAGTCGGAGAAGCTCAAGGATGGTACCGATCGATGCGCGCTACCCCATTTAGTGGGAGTAGAGCCTACTTGCAAGTCTCTCCGACCTTCACAAAAAAAGTTATTCAAGAATATCTCTTTCTCCTATGTGCTTTCATCCCTAACCCTAACCCTAACCCTTCCGAAAGTCGGAGAAGCTCAAGGATGGTACCGATCGATGCGCGCAACCCCATTTAGTGGGGGTAGAGCCTACTTGCAAGTCTCTCCGACCTTCACAAAAAAAGTTATTCAAGAATATCTCCTCAGATTTGGGGGAATTTCGTCGGTCGACCTCTTCCGAAGGTCGTACAAGCTCGGGGATGGTACCAATCGATCTGCAGGACCCAAATTAGTCCAGATGCAACCACTTTTCAAGTCTCTCCGACCTTCACAAAAAAAGTTATTCAAGAATATCTCTTTCTCCTATGTGCTTTCATCCCTAACCCTAACCCTAACCCTTCCGAAAGTCGGAGAAGCTCAAAGATGGTACCGATCGATGCGCGCTACCCCATTTAGTGGGAGTAGAGCCTACTTGCAAGTCTCTCCGACCTTCACAAAAAAAGTTATTCAAGAATATCTCTTTCTCCTATGTGCTTTCATCCCTAACCCTAACCCTAACCCTTCCGAAAGTCGGAGAAGCTCAAGGATGGTACCGATCGATGCGCGCAACCCCATTTAGTGGGGGTAGAGCCTACTTGCAAGTCTCTCCGACCTTCACAAAAAAAGTTATTCAAGAATATCTCCTCAGATTTGGGGGAATTTCGTCGGTCGACCTCTTCCGAAGGTCGTACAAGCTCGGGGATGGTACCAATCGATCCGCAGGACCCAAATTAGTCCAGATGCAACCACTTTTCAAGTCTCTCCGACCTTCACAAAAAAAGTTATTCAAGAATATCTCTTTCTCCTATGTGCTTTCATCCCTAACCCTAACCCTAACCCTTCCGAAAGTCGGAGAAGCTCAAGGATGGTACCGATCGATGCGCGCTACCCCATTTAGTGGGGGTAGAGCCTACTTGCAAGTCTCTCCGACCTTCACAAAAAAAGTTATTCAAGAATATCTCTTTCTCCTATGTGCTTTCATCCCTAACCCTAACCCTAACCCTTTCGAAAGTCGGAGAAGCTCAAGGATGGTACCGATCGATGTGCGCAACCCCATTTAGTGGGGGTAGAGCCTACTTGCAAGTCTCTCCGACCTTCACAAAAAAAGTTATTCAAGAATATCTCCTCAGATTTGGGGGAATTTCGTCGGTCGACCTCTTCCGAAGGTCGTACAAGCTCGGGGATGGTACCAATCGATCCGCAGGACCCAAATTAGTCCAGATGCAACCACTTTCCAAGTCTCTCCGACCTTCACAAAAAAAGTTATTCAAGAATATCTCTTTCTCCTATGTGCTTTCATCCCTAACCCTAACCCTAACCCTTCCGAAAGTCGGAGAAGCTCAAGGATGGTACCGATCGATGCGCGCTACCCCATTTAGTGGGGGTAGAGCCTACTTGCAAGTCTCTCCGACCTTCACAAAAAAAGTTATTCAAGAATATCTCTTTCTCCTATGTGCTTTCATCCCTAACCCTAACCCTAACCCTTCCGAAAGTCGGAGAAGCTCAAGGATGGTACCGATCGATGCGCGCAACCCCATTTAGTGGGGGTAGAGCCTACTTGCAAGTCTCTCCGACCTTCACAAAAAAAGTTATTCAAGAATATCTCCTCAGATTTGGGGGAATTTCGTCGGTCGACCTCTTCCGAAGGTCGTACAAGCTCGGGGATGGTACCAATCGATCCGCAGGACCCAAATTAGTCCAGATGCAACCACTTTCCAAGTCTCTCCGACCTTTACAAAAAAAGTTATTCAAGAATATCTCTTTCTCCTATGTGCTTTCATCCCTAACCCTAACCCTAACCCTTCCGAAAGTCGGAGAAGCTCAAGGATGGTACCGATCGATGCGCGCAACCCATTTAGTGGGGGTAGAGCCTACTTGCAAGTCTCTCCGACCTTCACAAAAAAAGTTATTCAAGAATATCTCCTCAGATTTGGGGGAATTTCGTCGGTCGACCTCTTCCGAAGGTCGTACAAGCTCGGGCATGGTACCAATCGATCCGCAGGACCCAAATTAGTCCAGATGCAACCACTTTCCAAGTCTCTCCGACCTTCACAAAAAAGGTTATTCAAGAATATCTCTTTCTCCTATGTGCTTTCATCCCTAACCCTAACCCTAACCCTTCCGAAAGTCGAAGAAGCTCAAGGATGGTACCGATCGATGCGCGCTACCCCATTTAGTGGGGGTAGAGCCTACTTGCAAGTCTCTCCGACCTTCACAAAAAAAGTTATTCAAGAATATCTCTTTCTCCTATGTGCTTTCATCCCTAACCCTAACCCTAACCCTTCCGAAAGTCGGAGAAGCTCAAGGATGGTACCGATCGATGTGCGCTACCCCATTTAGTGGGGGTAGAGCCTACTTGCAAGTCTCTCCGACCTTCACAAAAAAAGTTATTCAAGAATATCTCTTTCTCCTATGTGCTTTCATCCCTAACCCTAACCCTAACCCTTCCGAAAGTCGGAGAAGCTCAAAGATGGTACCGATCGATGCGCGCTACCCCATTTAGTGGGAGTAGAGCCTACTTGCAAGTCTCTCCGACCTTCACAAAAAAAGTTATTCAAGAATATCTCTTTCTCCTATGTGCTTTCATCCCTAACCCTAACCCTTCCGAAAGTCGGAGAAGCTCAAGGATGGTACCGATCGATGCGCGCAACCCCATTTAGTGGGGGTAGAGCCTACTTGCAAGTCTCTCCGACCTTCACAAAAAAAGTTATTCAAGAATATCTCCTCAGATTTGGGGGAATTTCGTCGGTCGACCTCTTCCGAAGGTCGGACAAGCTCGGGGATGGTACCAATCGATCCGCAGGACCCAAATTAGTCCAGATGCAACCACTTTTCAAGTCTCTCCGACCTTCACAAAAAAAGTTATTCAAGAATATCTCTTTCTCCTATGTGCTTTCATCCCTAACCCTAACCCTAACCCTTCCGAAAGTCGGAGAAGCTCAAGGATGGTACCGATCGATGCGCGCTACCCCATTTAGTGGGGGTAGAGCCTACTTGCAAGTCTCTCCGACCTTCACAAAAAAAGTTATTCAAGAATATCTCTTTCTCCTATGTGCTTTCATCCCTAACCCTAACCCTAACCCTTCCGAAAGTCGGAGAAGCTCAAGGATGGTACCGATCGATGCGCGCAACCCCATTTAGTGGGGGTAGAGCCTACTTGCAAGTCTCTCCGACCTTCACAAAAAAAGTTATTCAAGAATATCTCCTCAGATTTGGGGGAATTTCGTCGGTCGACCTCTTCCGAAGGTCGTACAAGCTCGGGGATGGTACCAATCGATCCGCAGGACCCAAATTAGTCCAGATGCAACCACTTTTCAAGTCTCTCCGACCTTCACAAAAAAAGTTATTCAAGAATATCTCTTTCTCCTATGTGCTTTCATCCCTAACCCTAACCCTAACCCTTCCGAAAGTCGGAGAAGCTCAAGGATGGTACCGATCGATGCGCGCAACCCCATTTAGTGGGGGTAGAGCCTACTTGCAAGTCTCTCCGACCTTCACAAAAAAAGTTATTCAAGAATATCTCCTCAGATTTGGGGGAATTTCGTCGGTCGACCTCTTCCGAAGGTCGTACAAGCTCGGGGATGGTACCAATCGATCTGCAGGACCCAAATTAGTCCAGATGCAACCACTTTCCAAGTCTCTCCGACCTTCACAAAAAAAGTTATTCAAGAATATCTCTTTCTCCTATGTGCTTTCATCCCTAACCCTAACCCTAACCCTTCCGAAAGTCGGAGAAGCTCAAGGATGGTACCGATCGATGCGCGCTACCCCATTTAGTGGGGGTAGAGCCTACTTGCAAGTCTCTCAAACCTTCACAAAAATAGTTATTCAAGAATATCTCTTTCTCCTATGTGCTTTCATCCCTAACCCTAACCCTAACCCTTCCGAAAGTCGGAGAAGCTCAAGGATGGTACCGATCGATGCGCGCAACCCCATTTAGTGGGGGTAGAGCCTACTTGCAAGTCTCTCCGACCTTCACAAAAAAAGTTATTCAAGAATATCTCCTCAGATTTGGGGGAATTTCGTCGGTCGACCTCTTCCAAAGGTCGTACAAGCTCGGGGATGGTACCAATCGATCCGCAGGACCCAAATTAGTCCAGATGCAACCACTTTCCAAGTCTCTCCAACCTTTACAAAAAAAGTTATTCAAGAATATCTCTTTCTCCTATGTGCTTTCATCCCTAACCCTAACCCTAACCCTTCCGAAAGTCGGAGAAGCTCAAGGATGGTACCGATCGATGCGCGCTACCCCATTTAGTGGGGGTAGAGCCTACTTGCAAGTCTCTCCGACCTTCACAAAAAAAGTTATTCAAGAATATCTCCTCAGATTTGGGGGAATTTCGTCGGTCGACCTCTTCCGAAGGTCGTACAAGCTCGGGCATGGTACCAATCGATCCGCAGGACCCAAATTAGTCCAGATGCAACCACTTTCCAAGTCTCTCCGACCTTCACAAAAAAAGTTATTCAAGAATATCTCTTTCTCCTATGTGCTTTCATCCCTAACCCTAACCCTAACCCTTCCGAAAGTCGAAGAAGCTCAAGGATGGTACCGATCGATGCGCGCTACCCCATTTAGTGGGGGTAGAGCCTACTTGCAAGTCTCTCCGACCTTCACAAAAAAAGTTATTCAAGAATATCTCTTTCTCCTATGTGCTTTCATCCCTAACCCTAACCCTAACCCTTCCGAAAGTCGGAGAAGCTCAAGGATGGTACCGATCGATGCGCGCAACCCCATTTAGTGGGGGTAGAGCCTACTTGCAAGTCTCTCCGACCTTCACAAAAAAAGTTATTCAAGAATATCTCCTCAGATTTGGGGGAATTTCGTCGGTCGACCTCTTCCGAAGGTCGTACAAGCTCGGGGATGGTACCAATCGATCCGCAGGACCCAAATTAGTCCAGATGCAACCACTTTTCAAGTCTCTCCGACCTTCACAAAAAAAGTTATTCAAGAATATCTCTTTCTCCTATGTGCTTTCATCCCTAACCCTAACCCTAACCCTTCCGAAAGTCGGAGAAGCTCAAGGATGGTACCGATCGATGCGCGCAACCCCATTTAGTGGGGGTAGAGCCTACTTGCAAGTCTCTCCGACCTTCACAAAAAAAGTTATTCAAGAATATCTCCTCAGATTTGGGGGAATTTCGTCGGTCGACCTCTTCCGAAGGTCGTACAAGCTCGGGGATGGTACCAATCGATCTGCAGGACCCAAATTAGTCCAGATGCAACCACTTTCCAAGTCTCTCCGACCTTCACAAAAAAAGTTATTCAAGAATATCTCTTTCTCCTATGTGCTTTCATCCCTAACCCTAACCCTAACCCTTCCGAAAGTCGGAGAAGCTCAAGGATGGTACCGATCGATGCGCGCTACCCCATTTAGTGGGGGTAGAGCCTACTTGCAAGTCTCTCAAACCTTCACAAAAATAGTTATTCAAGAATATCTCTTTCTCCTATGTGCTTTCATCCCTAACCCTAACCCTAACCCTTCCGAAAGTCGGAGAAGCTCAAGGATGGTACCGATCGATGCGCGCAACCCCATTTAGTGGGGGTAGAGCCTACTTGCAAGTCTCTCCGACCTTCACAAAAAAAGTTATTCAAGAATATCTCCTCAGATTTGGGGGAATTTCGTCGGTCGACCTCTTCCAAAGGTCGTACAAGCTCGGGGATGGTACCAATCGATCCGCAGGACCCAAATTAGTCCAGATGCAACCACTTTCCAAGTCTCTCCAACCTTTACAAAAAAAGTTATTCAAGAATATCTCTTTCTCCTATGTGCTTTCATCCCTAACCCTAACCCTAACCCTTCCGAAAGTCGGAGAAGCTCAAGGATGGTACCGATCGATGCGCGCTACCCCATTTAGTGGGGGTAGAGCCTACTTGCAAGTCTCTCCGACCTTCACAAAAAAAGTTATTCAAGAATATCTCCTCAGATTTGGGGGAATTTCGTCGGTCGACCTCTTCCGAAGGTCGTACAAGCTCGGGCATGGTACCAATCGATCCGCAGGACCCAAATTAGTCCAGATGCAACCACTTTCCAAGTCTCTCCGACCTTCACAAAAAAAGTTATTCAAGAATATCTCTTTCTCCTATGTGCTTTCATCCCTAACCCTAACCCTAACCCTTCCGAAAGTCGAAGAAGCTCAAGGATGGTACCGATCGATGCGCGCTACCCCATTTAGTGGGGGTAGAGCCTACTTGCAAGTCTCTCCGACCTTCACAAAAAAAGTTATTCAAGAATATCTCTTTCTCCTATGTGCTTTCATCCCTAACCCTAACCCTAACCCTTCCGAAAGTCGGAGAAGCTCAAGGATGGTACCGATCGATGCGCGCAACCCCATTTAGTGGGGGTAGAGCCTACTTGCAAGTCTCTCCGACCTTCACAAAAAAAGTTATTCAAGAATATCTCCTCAGATTTGGGGGAATTTCGTCGGTCGACCTCTTCCGAAGGTCGTACAAGCTCGGGGATGGTACCAATCGATCCGCAGGACCCAAATTAGTCCAGATGCAACCACTTTTCAAGTCTCTCCGACCTTCACAAAAAAAGTTATTCAAGAATATCTCTTTCTCCTATGTGCTTTCATCCCTAACCCTAACCCTAACCCTTCCGAAAGTCGGAGAAGCTCAAGGATGGTACCGATCGATGCGCGCAACCCCATTTAGTGGGGGTAGAGCCTACTTGCAAGTCTCTCCGACCTTCACAAAAAAAGTTATTCAAGAATATCTCCTCAGATTTGGGGGAATTTCGTCGGTCGACCTCTTCCGAAGGTCGTACAAGCTCGGGGATGGTACCAATCGATCCGCAGGACCCAAATTAGTCCAGATGCAACCACTTTCCAAGTCTCTCCGACCTTCACAAAAAAAGTTATTCAAGAATATCTCTTTCTCCTATGTGCTTTCATCCCTAACCCTAACCCTAACCCTTCCGAAAGTCGGAGAAGCTCAAAGATGTAACCGATCGATGCGCGCTACCCCATTTAGTGGGGGTAGAGCCTACTTGCAAGTCTCTCCGACCTTCACAAAAAAAGTTATTCAAGAATATCTCTTTCTCCTATGTGCTTTCATCCCTAACCCTAACCCTTCCGAAAGTCGGAGAAGCTCAAGGATGGTACCGATCGATGCGCGCAACCCCATTTAGTGGGGGTAGAGCCTACTTGCAAGTCTCTCCGACCTTCACAAAAAAAGTTATTCAAGAATATCTCCTCAGATTTGGGGGAATTTCGTCGGTCGACCTCTTCCGAAGGTCGTACAAGCTCGGGGATGGTACCAATCGATCCGCAGGTCCCAAATTAGTCCAGATGCAACCACTTTCCAAGTCTCTCCGACCTTTACAAAAAAAGTTATTCAAGAATATCTCTTTCTCCTATGTGCTTTCATCCCTAACCCTAACCCTAACCCTTCCGAAAGTCGGAGAAGCTCAAGGATGGTACCGATCGATGCGCGCTACCCCATTTAGTGGGGGTAGAGCCTACTTGCAAGTCTCTCCGACCTTCACAAAAAAAGTTATTCAAGAATATCTCCTCAGATTTGGGGGAATTTCGTCGGTCGACCTCTTCCGAAGGTCGTACAAGCTCGGGCATGGTACCAATCGATCCGCAGGACCCAAATTAGTCCAGATGCAACCACTTTCCAAGTCTCTCCGACCTTCACAAAAAAAGTTATTCAAGAATATCTCTTTCTCCTATGTGCTTTCATCCCTAACCCTAACCCTAACCCTTCCGAAAGTCGAAGAAGCTCAAGGATGGTACCGATCGATGCGCGCTACCCCATTTAGTGGGGGTAGAGCCTACTTGCAAGTCTCTCCGACCTTCACAAAAAAAGTTATTCAAGAATATCTCTTTCTCCTATGTGCTTTCATCCCTAACCCTAACCCTAACCCTTCCGAAAGTCGGAGAAGCTCAAGGATGGTACCGATCGATGCGCGTTACCCCATTTAGTGGGGGTAGAGCCTACTTGCAAGTCTCTCCGACCTTCACAAAAAAAGTTATTCAAGAATATCTCTTTCTCCTATGTGCTTTCATCCCTAACCCTAACCCTAACCCTTCCGAAAGTCGGAGAAGCTCAAAGATGGTACCGATCGATGCGCGCTACCCCATTTAGTGGGAGTAGAGCCTACTTGCAAGTCTCTCCGACCTTCACAAAAAAAGTTATTCAAGAATATCTCTTTCTCCTATGTGCTTTCATCCCTAACCCTAACCCTAACCCTTCCGAAAGTCGGAGAAGCTCAAGGATGGTACCGATCGATGCGCGCAACCCCATTTAGTGGGGGTAGAGCCTACTTGCAAGTCTCTCCGACCTTCACAAAAAAAGTTATTCAAGAATATCTCCTCAGATTTGGGGGAATTTCGTCGGTCGACCTCTTCCGAAGGTCGGACAAGCTCGGGGATGGTACCAATCGATCCGCAGGACCCAAATTAGTCCAGATGCAACCACTTTTCAAGTCTCTCCGACCTTCACAAAAAAAGTTATTCAAGAATATCTCTTTCTCCTATGTGCTTTCATCCCTAACCCTAACCCTAACCCTTCCGAAAGTCGGAGAAGCTCAAGGATGGTACCGATCGATGCGCGCAACCCCATTTAGTGGGGGTAGAGCCTACTTGCAAGTCTCTCCGACCTTCACAAAAAAAGTTATTCAAGAATATCTCCTCAGATTTGGGGGAATTTCGTCGGTCGACCTCTTCCGAAGGTCGTACAAGCTCGGGGATGGTACCAATCGATCCGCAGGACCCAAATTAGTCCAGATGCAACCACTTTCCAAGTCTCTCCGACCTTCACAAAAAAAGTTATTCAAGAATATCTCTTTCTCCTATGTGCTTTCATCCCTAACCCTAACCCTAACCCTTCCGAAAGTCGGAGAAGCTCAAGGATGGTACCGATCGATGCGCGCTACCCCATTTAGTGGGGGTAGAGCCTACTTGCAAGTCTCTCAAACCTTCACAAAAATAGTTATTCAAGAATATCTCTTTCTCCTATGTGCTTTCATCCCTAACCCTAACCCTAACCCTTCCGAAAGTCGGAGAAGCTCAAGGATGGTACCGATCGATGCGCGCAACCCCATTTAGTGGGGGTAGAGCCTACTTGCAAGTCTCTCCGACCTTCACAAAAAAAGTTATTCAAGAATATCTCCTCAGATTTGGGGGAATTTCGTCGGTCGACCTCTTCCGAAGGTCGTACAAGCTCGGGGATGGTACCAATCGATCCGCAGGACCCAAATTAGTCCAGATGCAACCACTTTCCAAGTCTCTCCGACCTTTACAAAAAAAGTTATTCAAGAATATCTCTTTCTCCTATGTGCTTTCATCCCTAACCCTAACCCTAACCCTTCCGAAAGTCGGAGAAGCTCAAGGATGGTACCGATCGATGCGCGCTACCCCATTTAGTGGGGGTAGAGCCTACTTGCAAGTCTCTCCGACCTTCACAAAAAAAGTTATTCAAGAATATCTCCTCAGATTTGGGGGAATTTCGTCGGTCGACCTCTTCCGAAGGTCGTACAAGCTCGGGCATGGTACCAATCGATCCGCAGGACCCAAATTAGTCCAGATGCAACCACTTTCCAAGTCTCTCCGACCTTCACAAAAAAAGTTATTCAAGAATATCTCTTTCTCCTATGTGCTTTCATCCCTAACCCTAACCCTAACCCTTCCGAAAGTCGAAGAAGCTCAAGGATGGTACCGATCGATGCGCGCTACCCCATTTAGTGGGGGTAGAGCCTACTTGCAAGTCTCTCCGACCTTCACAAAAAAAGTTATTCAAGAATATCTCTTTCTCCTATGTGCTTTCATCCCTAACCCTAACCCTAACCCTTCCGAAAGTCGGAGAAGCTCAAGGATGGTACCGATCGATGCGCGCAACCCCATTTAGTGGGGGTAGAGCCTACTTGCAAGTCTCTCCGACCTTCACAAAAAAAGTTATTCAAGAATATCTCCTCAGATTTGGGGGAATTTCGTCGGTCGACCTCTTCCGAAGGTCGTACAAGCTCGGGGATGGTACCAATCGATCCGCAGGACCCAAATTAGTCCAGATGCAACCACTTTTCAAGTCTCTCCGACCTTCACAAAAAAAGTTATTCAAGAATATCTCTTTCTCCTATGTGCTTTCATCCCTAACCCTAACCCTAACCCTTCCGAAAGTCGGAGAAGCTCAAGGATGGTACCGATCGATGCGCGCAACCCCATTTAGTGGGGGTAGAGCCTACTTGCAAGTCTCTCCGACCTTCACAAAAAAAGTTATTCAAGAATATCTCCTCAGATTTGGGGGAATTTCGTCGGTCGACCTCTTCCGAAGGTCGTACAAGCTCGGGGATGGTACCAATCGATCCGCAGGACCCAAATTAGTCCAGATGCAACCACTTTCCAAGTCTCTCCGACCTTCACAAAAAAAGTTATTCAAGAATATCTCTTTCTCCTATGTGCTTTCATCCCTAACCCTAACCCTAACCCTTCCGAAAGTCGGAGAAGCTCAAAGATGTAACCGATCGATGCGCGCTACCCCATTTAGTGGGGGTAGAGCCTACTTGCAAGTCTCTCCGACCTTCACAAAAAAAGTTATTCAAGAATATCTCTTTCTCCTATGTGCTTTCATCCCTAACCCTAACCCTAACCCTTCCGAAAGTCGGAGAAGCTCAAGGATGGTACCGATCGATGCGCGCAACCCCATTTAGTGGGGGTAGAGCCTACTTGCAAGTCTCTCCGACCTTCACAAAAAAAGTTATTCAAGAATATCTCCTCAGATTTGGGGGAATTTCGTCGGTCGACCTCTTCCAAAGGTCGTACAAGCTCGGGGATGGTACCAATCGATCCGCAGGACCCAAATTAGTCCAGATGCAACCACTTTTCAAGTCTCTCCGACCTTCACAAAAAAAGTTATTCAAGAATATGTCTTTCTCCTATGTGCTTTCATCCCTAACCCTAACCCTAACCCTTCCGAAAGTCGGAGAAGCTCAAGGATGGTACCGATCGATGCGCGCAACCCCATTTAGTGGGGGTAGAGCCTACTTGCAAGTCTCTCCGACCTTCACAAAAAAAGTTATTCAAGAATATCTCCTCAGATTTGGGGGAATTTCGTCGGTCGACCTCTTCCGAAGGTCGTACAAGCTCGGGGATGGTACCAATCGATCCGCAGGACCCAAATTAGTCCAGATGCAACCACTTTCCAAGTCTCTCCGACCTTCACAAAAAAAGTTATTCAAGAATATCTCTTTCTCCTATGTGCTTTCATCCCTAACCCTAACCCTAACCCTTCCGAAAGTCGGAGAAGCTCAAAGATGTAACCGATCGATGCGCGCTACCCCATTTAGTGGGGGTAGAGCCTACTTGCAAGTCTCTCCGACCTTCACAAAAAAAGTTATTCAAGAATATCTCTTTCTCCTATGTGCTTTCATCCCTAACCCTAACCCTAACCCTTCCGAAAGTCGGAGAAGCTCAAGGATGGTACCGATCGATGCGCGCAACCCCATTTAGTGGGGGTAGAGCCTACTTGCAAGTCTCTCCGACCTTCACAAAAAAAGTTATTCAAGAATATCTCCTCAGATTTGGGGGAATTTCGTCGGTCGACCTCTTCCGAAGGTCGTACAAGCTCGGGGATGGTACCAATCGATCCGCAGGTCCCAAATTAGTCCAGATGCAACCACTTTCCAAGTCTCTCCGACCTTTACAAAAAAAGTTATTCAAGAATATCTCTTTCTCCTATGTGCTTTCATCCCTAACCCTAACCCTAACCCTTCCGAAAGTCGGAGAAGCTCAAGGATGGTACCGATCGATGCGCGCTACCCCATTTAGTGGGGGTAGAGCCTACTTGCAAGTCTCTCCGACCTTCACAAAAAAAGTTATTCAAGAATATCTCCTCAGATTTGGGGGAATTTCGTCGGTCGACCTCTTCCGAAGGTCGTACAAGCTCGGGCATGGTACCAATCGATCCGCAGGACCCAAATTAGTCCAGATGCAACCACTTTCCAAGTCTCTCCGACCTTCACAAAAAAAGTTATTCAAGAATATCTCTTTCTCCTATGTGCTTTCATCCCTAACCCTAACCCTTCCGAAAGTCGAAGAAGCTCAAGGATGGTACCGATCGATGCGCGCTACCCCATTTAGTGGGGGTAGAGCCTACTTGCAAGTCTCTCCGACCTTCACAAAAAAAGTTATTCAAGAATATCTCTTTCTCCTATGTGCTTTCATCCCTAACCCTAACCCTAACCCTTCCGAAAGTCGGAGAAGCTCAAGGATGGTACCGATCGATGCGCGTTACCCCATTTAGTGGGGGTAGAGCCTACTTGCAAGTCTCTCCGACCTTCACAAAAAAAGTTATTCAAGAATATCTCTTTCTCCTATGTGCTTTCATCCCTAACCCTAACCCTAACCCTTCCGAAAGTCGGAGAAGCTCAAAGATGGTACCGATCGATGCGCGCTACCCCATTTAGTGGGAGTAGAGCCTACTTGCAAGTCTCTCCGACCTTCACAAAAAAAGTTATTCAAGAATATCTCTTTCTCCTATGTGCTTTCATCCCTAACCCTAACCCTAACCCTTCCGAAAGTCGGAGAAGCTCAAGGATGGTACCGATCGATGCGCGCAACCCCATTTAGTGGGGGTAGAGCCTACTTGCAAGTCTCTCCGACCTTCACAAAAAAATTTATTCAAGAATATCTCCTCAGATTTGGGGGAATTTCGTCGGTCGACCTCTTCCGAAGGTCGTACAAGCTCGGGGATGGTACCAATCGATCCGCAGGACCCAAATTAGTCCAGATGCAACCACTTTTCAAGTCTCTCCGACCTTCACAAAAAAAGTTATTCAAGAATATCTCTTTCTCCTATGTGCTTTCATCCCTAACCCTAACCCTAACCCTTCCGAAAGTCGGAGAAGCTCAAGGATGGTACCGATCGATGCGCGCTACCCCATTTAGTGGGGGTAGAGCCTACTTGCAAGTCTCTCCGACCTTCACAAAAAAAGTTATTCAAGAATATCTCTTTCTCCTATGTGCTTTCATCCCTAACCCTAACCCTAACCCTTCCGAAAGTCGGAGAAGCTCAAGGATGGTACCGATCGATGCGCGCAACCCCATTTAGTGGGGGTAGAGCCTACTTGCAAGTCTCTCCGACCTTCACAAAAAAAGTTATTCAAGAATATCTCCTCAGATTTGGGGGAATTTCGTCGGTCGACCTCTTCCGAAGGTCGTACAAGCTCGGGGATGGTACCAATCGATCCGCAGGACCCAAATTAGTCCAGATGCAACCACTTTTCAAGTCTCTCCGACCTTCACAAAAAAAGTTATTCAAGAATATCTCTTTCTCCTATGTGCTTTCATCCCTAACCCTAACCCTAACCCTTCCGAAAGTCGGAGAAGCTCAAAGATGGTACCGATCGATGCGCGCTACCCCATTTAGTGGGGGTAGAGCCTACTTGCAAGTCTCTCCGACCTTCACAAAAAAAGTTATTCAAGAATATCTCTTTCTCCTATGTGCTTTCATCCCTAACCCTAACCCTAACCCTTCCGAAAGTCGGAGAAGCTCAAGGATGGTACCGATCGATGCGCGCTACCCCATTTAGTGGGGGTAGAGCCTACTTGCAAGTCTCTCCGACCTTCACAAAAAAAGTTATTCAAGAATATCTCTTTCTCCTATGTGCTTTCATCCCTAACCCTAACCCTAACCCTTCCGAAAGTCGGAGAAGCTCAAAGATGGTACCGATCGATGCGCGCTACCCCATTTAGTGGGAGTAGAGCCTACTTGCAAGTCTCTCCGACCTTCACAAAAAAAGTTATTCAAGAATATCTCTTTCTCCTATGTGCTTTCATCCCTAACCCTAACCCTAACCCTTCCGAAAGTCGGAGAAGCTCAAGGATGGTACCGATCGATGCGCGCAACCCCATTTAGTGGGGGTAGAGCCTACTTGCAAGTCTCTCCGACCTTCACAAAAAAAGTTATTCAAGAATATCTCCTCAGATTTGGGGGAATTTCGTCGGTCGACCTCTTCCGAAGGTCGTACAAGCTCGGGGATGGTACCAATCGATCCGCAGGACCCAAATTAGTCCAGATGCAACCACTTTTCAAGTCTCTCCGACCTTCACAAAAAAAGTTATTCAAGAATATCTCTTTCTCCTATGTGCTTTCATCCCTAACCCTAACCCTAACCCTTCCGAAAGTCGGAGAAGCTCAAGGATGGTACCGATCGATGCGCGCTACCCCATTTAGTGGGGGTAGAGCCTACTTGCAAGTCTCTCCGACCTTCACAAAAAAAGTTATTCAAGAATATCTCTTTCTCCTATGTGCTTTCATCCCTAACCCTAACCCTAACCCTTCCGAAAGTCGGAGAAGCTCAAGGATAGTACCGATCGATGCGCGCAACCCCATTTAGTGGGGGTAGAGCCTACTTGCAAGTCTCTCCGACCTTCACAAAAAAAGTTATTCAAGAATATCTCCTCAGATTTGGGGGAATTTCGTCGGTCGACCTCTTCCGAAGGTCGTACAAGCTCGGGGATGGTACCAATCGATCCGCAGGACCCAAATTAGTCCAGATGCAACCACTTTCCAAGTCTCTCCGACCTTTACAAAAAAAGTTATTCAAGAATATCTCTTTCTCCTATGTGCTTTCATCCCTAACCCTAACCCTAACCCTTCCGAAAGTCGGAGAAGCTCAAGGATGGTACCGATCGATGCGCGCTACCCCATTTAGTGGGGGTAGAGCCTACTTGCAAGTCTCTCCGACCTTCACAAAAAAAGTTATTCAAGAATATCTCCTCAGATTTGGGGGAATTTCGTCGGTCGACCTCTTCCGAAGGTCGTACAAGCTCGGGCATGGTACCAATCGATCCGCAGGACCCAAATTAGTCCAGATGCAACCACTTTCCAAGTCTCTCCGACCTTCACAAAAAAGGTTATTCAAGAATATCTCTTTCTCCTATGTGCTTTCATCCCTAACCCTAACCCTAACCCTTCCGAAAGTCGAAGAAGCTCAAGGATGGTACCGATCGATGCGCGCTACCCCATTTAGTGGGGGTAGAGCCTACTTGCAAGTCTCTCCGACCTTCACAAAAAAAGTTATTCAAGAATATCTCTTTCTCCTATGTGCTTTCATCCCTAACCCTAACCCTAACCCTTCCGAAAGTCGGAGAAGCTCAAGGATGGTACCGATCGATGCGCGCTACCCCATTTAGTGGGGGTAGAGCCTACTTGCAAGTCTCTCCGACCTTCACAAAAAAAGTTATTCAAGAATATCTCTTTCTCCTATGTGCTTTCATCCCTAACCCTAACCCTAACCCTTCCGAAAGTCGGAGAAGCTCAAGGATGGTACCGATCGATGCGCGCAACCCCATTTAGTGGGGGTAGAGCCTACTTGCAAGTCTCTCCGACCTTCACAAAAAAAGTTATTCAAGAATATCTCCTCAGATTTGGGGGAATTTCGTCGGTCGACCTCTTCCGAAGGTCGTACAAGCTCGGGGATGGTACCAATCGATCCGCAGGACCCAAATTAGTCCAGATGCAACCACTTTTCAAGTCTCTCCGACCTTCACAAAAAAAGTTATTCAAGAATATCTCTTTCTCCTATGTGCTTTCATCCCTAACCCTAACCCTAACCCTTCCGAAAGTCGGAGAAGCTCAAGGATGGTACCGATCGATGCGCGCAACCCCATTTAGTGGGGGTAGAGCCTACTTGCAAGTCTCTCCGACCTTCACAAAAAAAGTTATTCAAGAATATCTCCTCAGATTTGGGGGAATTTCGTCGGTCGACCTCTTCCGAAGGTCGTACAAGCTCGGGGATGGTACCAATCGATCCGCAGGACCCAAATTAGTCCAGATGCAACCACTTTCCAAGTCTCTCCGACCTTCACAAAAAAAGTTATTCAAGAATATCTCTTTCTCCTATGTGCTTTCATCCCTAACCCTAACCCTAACCCTTCCGAAAGTCGGAGAAGCTCAAGGATGGTACCGATCGATGCGCGCTACCCCATTTAGTGGGGGTAGAGCCTACTTGCAAGTCTCTCCGACCTTCACAAAAAAAGTTATTCAAGAATATCTCTTTCTCCTATGTGCTTTCATCCCTAACCCTAACCCTAACCCTTCCGAAAGTCGGAGAAGCTCAAGGATGGTACCGATCGATGCGCGCAACCCCATTTAGTGGGGGTAGAGCCTACTTGCAAGTCTCTCCGACCTTCACAAAAAAAGTTATTCAAGAATATCTCCTCAGATTTGGGGGAATTTCGTCGGTCGACCTCTTCCGAAGGTCGTACAAGCTCGGGGATGGTACCAATCGATCCGCAGGACCCAAATTAGTCCAGATGCAACCACTTTCCAAGTCTCTCCGACCTTTACAAAAAAAGTTATTCAAGAATATCTTTTTCTCCTATGTGCTTTCATCCCTAACCCTAACCCTAACCCTTCCGAAAGTCGGAGAAGCTCAAGGATGGTACCGATCGATTCGCGCTACCCCATTTAGTGGGGGTAGAGCCTACTTGCAAGTCTCTCCGACCTTCACAAAAAAAGTTATTCAAGAATATCTCCTCAGATTTGGGGGAATTTCGTCGGTCGACCTCTTCCGAAGGTCGTACAAGCTCGGGCATGGTACCAATCGATCCGCAGGACCCAAATTAGTCCAGATGCAACCACTTTCCAAGTCTCTCCGACCTTCACAAAAAAAGTTATTCAAGAATATCTCTTTCTCCTATGTGCTTTCATCCCTAACCCTAACCCTAACCCTTCCGAAAGTCGAAGAAGCTCAAGGATGGTACCGATCGATGCGCGCTACCCCATTTAGTGGGGGTAGAGCCTACTTGCAAGTCTCTCCGACCTTCACAAAAAAAGTTATTCAAGAATATCTCTTTCTCCTATGTGCTTTCATCCCTAACCCTAACCCTAACCCTTCCGAAAGTCGGAGAAGCTCAAGGATGGTACCGATCGATGCGCGCTACCCCATTTAGTGGGGGTAGAGCCTACTTGCAAGTCTCTCCGACCTTTACAAAAAAAGTTATTCAAGAATATCTCTTTCTCCTATGTGCTTTCATCCCTAACCCTAACCCTAACCCTTCCGAAAGTCGGAGAAGCTCAAAGATGGTACCGATCGATGCGCGCTACCCCATTTAGTGGGAGTAGAGCCTACTTGCAAGTCTCTCCGACCTTCACAAAAAAAGTTATTCAAGAATATCTCTTTCTCCTATGTGCTTTCATCCCTAACCCTAACCCTAACCCTTCCGAAAGTCGGAGAAGCTCAAGGATGGTACCGATCGATGCGCGCAACCCCATGTAGTGGGGGTAGAGCCTACTTGCAAGTCTCTCCGACCTTCACAAAAAAAGTTATTCAAGAATATCTCCTCAGATTTGGGGGAATTTCGTCGGTCGACCTCTTCCGAAGGTCGTACAAGCTCGGGGATGGTACCAATCGATCCGCAGGACCCAAATTAGTCCAGATGCAACCACTTTTCAAGTCTCTCCGACCTTCACAAAAAAAGTTATTCAAGAATATCTCTTTCTCCTATGTGCTTTCATCCCTAACCCTAACCCTAACCCTTCCGAAAGTCGGAGAAGCTCAAGGATGGTACCGATCGATGCGCGCTACCCCATTTAGTGGGGGTAGAGCCTACTTGCAAGTCTCTCCGACCTTCACAAAAAAAGTTATTCAAGAATATCTCTTTCTCCTATGTGCTTTCATCCCTAACCCTAACCCTTCCGAAAGTCGGAGAAGCTCAAGGATGGTACCGATCGATGCGCGCAACCCCATTTAGTGGGGGTAGAGCCTACTTGCAAGTCTCTCCGACCTTCACAAAAAAAGTTATTCAAGAATATCTCCTCAGATTTGGGGGAATTTCGTCGGTCGACCTCTTCCGAAGGTCGTACAAGCTCGGGGATGGTACCAATCGATCCGCAGGACCCAAATTAGTCCAGATGCAACCACTTTCCAAGTCTCTCCGACCTTCACAAAAAAAGTTATTCAAGAATATCTCTTTCTCCTATGTGCTTTCATCCCTAACCCTAACCCTAACCCTTCCGAAAGTCGGAGAAGCTCAAGGATGGTACCGATCGATGCGCGCTACCCCATTTAGTGGGGGTAGAGCCTACTTGCAAGTCTCTCCGACCTTCACAAAAAAAGTTATTCAAGAATATCTCTTTCTCCTATGTGCTTTCATCCCTAACCCTAACCCTAACCCTTCCGAAAGTCGGAGAAGCTCAAGGATGGTACCGATCGATGCGCGCTACCCCATTTAGTGGGGGTAGAGCCTACTTGCAAGTCTCTCCGACCTTCACAAAAAAAGTTATTCAAGAATATCTCTTTCTCCTATGTGCTTTCATCCCTAACCCTAACCCTAACCCTTCCGAAAGTCGGAGAAGCTCAAAGATGGTACCGATCGATGCGCGCTACCCCATTTAGTGGGAGTAGAGCCTACTTGCAAGTCTCTCCGACCTTCACAAAAAAAGTTATTCAAGAATATCTCTTTCTCCTATGTGCTTTCATCCCTAACCCTAACCCTAACCCTACCGAAAGTCGGAGAAGCTCAAGGATGGTACCGATCGATGCGCGCAACCCCATTTAGTGGGGGTAGAGCCTACTTGCAAGTCTCTCCGACCTTCACAAAAAAAGTTATTCAAGAATATCTCCTCAGATTTGGGGGAATTTCGTCGGTCGACCTCTTCCGAAGGTCGTACAAGCTCGGGGATGGTACCAATCGATCCGCAGGACCCAAATTAGTCCAGATGCAACCACTTTCCAAGTCTCTCCGACCTTCACAAAAAAAGTTATTCAAGAATATCTCTTTCTCCTATGTGCTTTCATCCCTAACCCTAACCCTAACCCTTCCGAAAGTCGGAGAAGCTCAAGGATGGTACCGATCGATGCGCGCTACCCCATTTAGTGGGGGTAGAGCCTACTTGCAAGTCTCTCCGACCTTCACAAAAAAAGTTATTCAAGAATATCTCTTTCTCCTATGTGCTTTCATCCCTAACCCTAACCCTAACCCTTCCGAAAGTCGGAGAAGCTCAAGGATGGTACCGATCGATGCGCGCTACCCCATTTAGTGGGGGTAGAGCCTACTTGCAAGTCTCTCCGACCTTCACAAAAAAAGTTATTCAAGAATATCTCTTTCTCCTATGTGCTTTCATCCCTAACCCTAACCCTAACCCTTCCGAAAGTCGGAGAAGCTCAAAGATGGTACCGATCGATGCGCGCTACCCCATTTAGTGGGAGTAGAGCCTACTTGCAAGTCTCTCCGACCTTCACAAAAAAAGTTATTCAAGAATATCTCTTTCTCCTATGTGCTTTCATCCCTAACCCTAACCCTAACCCTACCGATAGTCGGAGAAGCTCAAGGATGGTACCGATCGATGCGCGCAACCCCATTTAGTGGGGGTAGAGCCTACTTGCAAGTCTCTCCGACCTTCACAAAAAAAGTTATTCAAGAATATCTCCTCAGATTTGGGGGAATTTCGTCGGTCGACCTCTTCCGAAGGTCGTACAAGCTCGGGGATGGTACCAATCGATCCGCAGGACCCAAATTAGTCCAGATGCAACCACTTTTCAAGTCTCTCCGACCTTCACAAAAAAAGTTATTCAAGAATATCTCTTTCTCCTATGTGCTTTCATCCCTAACCCTAACCCTAACCCTTCCGAAAGTCGGAGAAGCTCAAGGATGGTACCGATCGATGCGCGCTACCCCATTTAGTGGGGGTAGAGCCTACTTGCAAGTCTCTCCGACCTTCACAAAAAAAGTTATTCAAGAATATCTCTTTCTCCTATGTGCTTTCATCCCTAACCCTAACCCTAACCCTTCCGAAAGTCGGAGAAGCTCAAGGATGGTACCGATCGATGCGCGCAACCCCATTTAGTGGGGGTAGAGCCTACTTGCAAGTCTCTCCGACCTTCACAAAAAAAGTTATTCAAGAATATCTCCTCAGATTTGGGGGAATTTCGTCGGTCGACCTCTTCCGAAGGTCGTACAAGCTCGGGGATGGTACCAATCGATCCGCAGGACCCAAATTAGTCCAGATGCAACCACTTTTCAAGTCTCTCCGACCTTCACAAAAAAAGTTATTCAAGAATATCTCTTTCTCCTATGTGCTTTCATCCCTAACCCTAACCCTAACCCTTCCGAAAGTCGGAGAAGCTCAAGGATGGTACCGATCGATGCGCGCAACCCCATTTAGTGGGGGTAGAGCCTACTTGCAAGTCTCTCCGACCTTCACAAAAAAAGTTATTCAAGAATATCTCCTCAGATTTGGGGGAATTTCGTCGGTCGACCTCTTTCGAAGGTCGTACAAGCTCGGGGATGGTACCAATCGATCCGCAGGACCCAAATTAGTCCAGATGCAACCACTTTCCAAGTCTCTCCGACCTTCACAAAAAAAGTTATTCAAGAATATCTCTTTCTCCTATGTGCTTTCATCCCTAACCCTAACCCTAACCCTTCCGAAAGTCGGAGAAGCTCAAGGATGGTACCGATCGATGCGCGCTACCCCATTTAGTGGGGGTAGAGCCTACTTGCAAGTCTCTCCGACCTTCACAAAAAAAGTTATTCAAGAATATCTCTTTCTCCTATGTGCTTTCATCCCAAACCCTAACCCTAACCCTTCCGAAAGTCGGAGAAGCTCAAGGATGGTACCGATCGATGCGCGCAACCCCATTTAGTGGGGGTAGAGCCTACTTGCAAGTCTCTCCGACCTTCACAAAAAAAGTTATTCAAGAATATCTCCTCAGATTTGGGGGAATTTCGTCGGTCGACCTCTTCCGAAGGTCGTACAAGCTCGGGGATGGTACCAATCGATCCGCAGGACCCAAATTAGTCCAGATGCAACCACTTTCCAAGTCTCTCCGACCTTTACAAAAAAAGTTATTCAAGAATATCTCTTTCTCCTATGTGCTTTCATCCCTAACCCTAACCCTAACCCTTCCGAAAGTCGGAGAAGCTCAAGGATGGTACCGATCGATGCGCGCTACCCCATTTAGTGGGGGTAGAGCCTACTTGCAAGTCTCTCCGACCTTCACAAAAAAAGTTATTCAAGAATATCTCTTTCTCCTATGTGCTTTCATCCCTAACCCTAACCCTAACCCTTCCGAAAGTCGGAGAAGCTCAAGGATGGTACCGATCGATGCGCGCTACCCCATTTAGTGGGGGTAGAGCCTACTTGCAAGTCTCTCCGACCTTCACAAAAAAAGTTATTCAAGAATATCTCTTTCTCCTATGTGCTTTCATCCCTAACCCTAACCCTAACCCTTCCGAAAGTCGGAGAAGCTCAAGGATGGTACCGATCGATGCGCGCAACCCCATTTAGTGGGGGTAGAGCCTACTTGCAAGTCTCTCCGACCTTCACAAAAAAAGTTATTCAAGAATATCTCCTCAGATTTGGGGGAATTTCGTCGGTCGACCTCTTCCGAAGGTCGTACAAGCTCGTGGATGGTACCAATCGATCCGCAGGACCCAAATTAGTCCAGATGCAACCACTTTCCAAGTCTCTCCGACCTTTACAAAAAAAGTTATTCAAGAATATCTCTTTCTCCTATGTGCTTTCATCCCTAACCCTAACCCTAACCCTTCCGAAAGTCGGAGAAGCTCAAGGATGGTACCGATCGATGCGCGCTACCCCATTTAGTGGGGGTAGAGCCTACTTGCAAGTCTCTCCGACCTTCACAAAAAAAGTTATTCAAGAATATCTCTTTCTCCTATGTGCTTTCATCCCTAACCCTAACCCTAACCCTTCCGAAAGTCGGAGAAGCTCAAGGATGGTACCGATCGATGCGCGTTACCCCATTTAGTGGGGGTAGAGCCTACTTGCAAGTCTCTCCGACCTTCACAAAAAAAGTTATTCAAGAATATCTCTTTCTCCTATGTGCTTTCATCCCTAACCCTAACCCTAACCCTTCCGAAAGTCGGAGAAGCTCAAAGATGGTACCGATCGATGCGCGCTACCCCATTTAGTGGGAGTAGAGCCTACTTGCAAGTCTCTCCGACCTTCACAAAAAAAGTTATTCAAGAATATCTCTTTCTCCTATGTGCTTTCATCCCTAACCCTAACCCTTCCGAAAGTCGGAGAAGCTCAAGGATGGTACCGATCGATGCGCGCAACCCCATTTAGTGGGGGTAGAGCCTACTTGCAAGTCTCTCCGACCTTCACAAAAAAAGTTATTCAAGAATATCTCCTCAGATTTGGGGGAATTTCGTCGGTCGACCTCTTCCGAAGGTCGTACAAGCTCGGGGATGGTACCAATCGATCCGCAGGACCCAAATTAGTCCAGATGCAACCACTTTTCAAGTCTCTCCGACCTTCACAAAAAAAGTTATTCAAGAATATCTCTTTCTCCTATGTGCTTTCATCCCTAACCCTAACCCTTCCGAAAGTCGGAGAAGCTCAAGGATGGTACCGATCGATGCGCGCTACCCCATTTAGTGGGGGTAGAGCCTACTTGCAAGTCTCTCCGACCTTCACAAAAAAAGTTATTCAAGAATATCTCTTTCTCCTATGTGCTTTCATCCCTAACCCTAACCCTTCCGAAAGTCGGAGAAGCTCAAAGATGGTACCGATCGATGCGCGCTACCCCATTTAGTGGGAGTAGAGCCTACTTGCAAGTCTCTCCGACCTTCACAAAAAAAGTTATTCAAGAATATCTCTTTCTCCTATGTGCTTTCATCCCTAACCCTAACCCTAACCCTTCCGAAAGTCGGAGAAGCTCAAGGATGGTACCGATCGATGCGCGCAACCCCATGTAGTGGGGGTAGAGCCTACTTGCAAGTCTCTCCGACCTTCACAAAAAAAGTTATTCAAGAATATCTCCTCAGATTTGGGGGAATTTCGTCGGTCGACCTCTTCCGAAGGTCGTACAAGCTCGGGGATGGTACCAATCGATCCGCAGGACCCAAATTAGTCCAGATGCAACCACTTTTCAAGTCTCTCCGACCTTCACAAAAAAAGTTATTCAAGAATATCTCTTTCTCCTATGTGCTTTCATCCCTAACCCTAACCCTAACCCTTCCGAAAGTCGGAGAAGCTCAAGGATGGTACCGATCGATGCGCGCTACCCCATTTAGTGGGGGTAGAGCCTACTTGCAAGTCTCTCCGACCTTCACAAAAAAAGTTATTCAAGAATATCTCTTTCTCCTATGTGCTTTCATCCCTAACCCTAACCCTTCCGAAAGTCGGAGAAGCTCAAGGATGGTACCGATCGATGCGCGCAACCCCATTTAGTGGGGGTAGAGCCTACTTGCAAGTCTCTCCGACCTTCACAAAAAAAGTTATTCAAGAATATCTCCTCAGATTTGGGGGAATTTCGTCGGTCGACCTCTTCCGAAGGTCGTACAAGCTCGGGGATGGTACCAATCGATCCGCAGGACCCAAATTAGTCCAGATGCAACCACTTTCCAAGTCTCTCCGACCTTCACAAAAAAAGTTATTCAAGAATATCTCTTTCTCCTATGTGCTTTCATCCCTAACCCTAACCCTAACCCTTCCGAAAGTCGGAGAAGCTCAAGGATGGTACCGATCGATGCGCGCTACCCCATTTAGTGGGGGTAGAGCCTACTTGCAAGTCTCTCCGACCTTCACAAAAAAAGTTATTCAAGAATATCTCTTTCTCCTATGTGCTTTCATCCCTAACCCTAACCCTAACCCTTCCGAAAGTCGGAGAAGCTCAAGGATGGTACCGATCGATGCGCGCTACCCCATTTAGTGGGGGTAGAGCCTACTTGCAAGTCTCTCCGACCTTCACAAAAAAAGTTATTCAAGAATATCTCTTTCTCCTATGTGCTTTCATCCCTAACCCTAACCCTAACCCTTCCGAAAGTCGGAGAAGCTCAAAGATGGTACCGATCGATGTGCGCTACCCCATTTAGTGGGAGTAGAGCCTACTTGCAAGTCTCTCCGACCTTCACAAAAAAAGTTATTCAAGAATATCTCTTTCTCCTATGTGCTTTCATCCCTAACCCTAACCCTAACCCTACCGAAAGTCGGAGAAGCTCAAGGATGGTACCGATCGATGCGCGCAACCCCATTTAGTGGGGGTAGAGCCTACTTGCAAGTCTCTCCGACCTTCACAAAAAAAGTTATTCAAGAATATCTCCTCAGATTTGGGGGAATTTCGTCGGTCGACCTCTTCCGAAGGTCGTACAAGCTCGGGGATGGTACCAATCGATCCGCAGGACCCAAATTAGTCCAGATGCAACCACTTTTCAAGTCTCTCCGACCTTCAAAAAAAAAGTTATTCAAGAATATCTCTTTCTCCTATGTGCTTTCATCCCTAACCCTAACCCTAACCCTTCCGAAAGTCGGAGAAGCTCAAGGATGGTACCGATCGATGCGCGCTACCCCATTTAGTGGGGGTAGAGCCTACTTGCAAGTCTCTCCGACCTTCACAAAAAAAGTTATTCAAGAATATCTCTTTCTCCTATGTGCTTTCATCCCTAACCCTAACCCTAACCCTTCCGAAAGTCGGAGAAGCTCAAGGATGGTACTGATCGATGCGCGCAACCCCATTTAGTGGGGGTAGAGCCTACTTGCAAGTCTCTCCGACCTTCACAAAAAAAGTTATTCAAGAATATCTCCTCAGATTTGGGGGAATTTCGTCGGTCGACCTCTTCCGAAGGTCGTACAAGCTCGGGGATGGTACCAATCGATCCGCAGGACCCAAATTAGTCCAGATGCAACCACTTTTCAAGTCTCTCCGACCTTCACAAAAAAAGTTATTCAAGAATATCTCTTTCTCCTATGTGCTTTCATCCCTAACCCTAACCCTAACCCTTCCGAAAGTCGGAGAAGCTCAAGGATGGTACCGATCGATGCGCGCAACCCCATTTAGTGGGGGTAGAGCCTACTTGCAAGTCTCTCCGACCTTCACAAAAAAATTTATTCAAGAATATCTCCTCAGATTTGGGGGAATTTCGTCGGTCGACCTCTTCCGAAGGTCGTACAAGCTCGGGGATGGTACCAATCGATCCGCAGGACCCAAATTAGTCCAGATGCAACCACTTTCCAAGTCTCTCCGACCTTCACAAAAAAAGTTATTCAAGAATATCTCTTTCTCCTATGTGCTTTCATCCCTAACCCTAACCCTAACCCTTCCGAAAGTCGGAGAAGCTCAAGGATGGTACCGATCGATGCGCGCTACCCCATTTAGTGGGGGTAGAGCCTACTTGCAAGTCTCTCCGACCTTCACAAAAAAAGTTATTCAAGAATATCTCTTTCTCCTATGTGCTTTCATCCCTAACCCTAACCCTAACCCTTCCGAAAGTCGGAGAAGCTCAAGGATGGTACCGATCGATGCGCGCAACCCCATTTAGTGGGGGTAGAGCCTACTTGCAAGTCTCTCCGACCTTCACAAAAAAAGTTATTCAAGAATATCTCCTCAGATTTGGGGGAATTTCGTCGGTCGACCTCTTCCGAAGGTCGTACAAGCTCGGGGATGGTACCAATCGATCCGCAGGACCCAAATTAGTCCAGATGCAACCACTTTTCAAGTCTCTCCGACCTTCACAAAAAAAGTTATTCAAGAATATCTCTTTCTCCTATGTGCTTTCATCCCTAACCCTAACCCTAACCCTTCCGAAAGTCGGAGAAGCTCAAGGATGGTACCGATCGATGCGCGCAACCCCATTTAGTGGGGGTAGAGCCTACTTGCAAGTCTCTCCGACCTTCACAAAAAAATTTATTCAAGAATATCTCCTCAGATTTGGGGGAATTTCGTCGGTCGACCTCTTCCGAAGGTCGTACAAGCTCGGGGATGGTACCAATCGATCCGCAGGACCCAAATTAGTCCAGATGCAACCACTTTCCAAGTCTCTCCGACCTTCACAAAAAAAGTTATTCAAGAATATCTCTTTCTCCTATGTGCTTTCATCCCTAACCCTAACCCTAACCCTTCCGAAAGTCGGAGAAGCTCAAGGATGGTACCGATCGATGCGCGCTACCCCATTTAGTGGGGGTAGAGCCTACTTGCAAGTCTCTCCGACCTTCACAAAAAAAGTTATTCAAGAATATCTCTTTCTCCTATGTGCTTTCATCCCTAACCCTAACCCTAACCCTTCCGAAAGTCGGAGAAGCTCAAGGATGGTACCGATCGATGCGCGCAACCCCATTTAGTGGGGGTAGAGCCTACTTGCAAGTCTCTCCGACCTTCACAAAAAAAGTTATTCAAGAATATCTCCTCAGATTTGGGGGAATTTCGTCGGTCGACCTCTTCCGAAGGTCGTACAAGCTCGGGGATGGTACCAATCGATCCGCAGGACCCAAATTAGTCCAGATGCAACCACTTTCCAAGTCTCTCCGACCTTTACAAAAAAAGTTATTCAAGAATATCTCTTTCTCCTATGTGCTTTCATCCCTAACCCTAACCCTAACCCTTCCGAAAGTCGGAGAAGCTCAAGGATGGTACCGATCGATGCGCGCTACCCCATTTAGTGGGGGTAGAGCCTACTTGCAAGTCTCTCCGACCTTCACAAAAAAAGTTATTCAAGAATATCTCTTTCTCCTATGTGCTTTCATCCCTAACCCTAACCCTAACCCTTCCGAAAGTCGGAGAAGCTCAAGGATGGTACCGATCGATGCGCGCTACCCCATTTAGTGGGGGTAGAGCCTACTTGCAAGTCTCTCCGACCTTCACAAAAAAAGTTATTCAAGAATATCTCTTTCTCCTATGTGCTTTCATCCCTAACCCTAACCCTAACCCTTCCGAAAGTCGGAGAAGCTTAAGGATGGTACCGATCGATGCGCGCAACCCCATTTAGTGGGGGTAGAGCCTACTTGCAAGTCTCTCCGACCTTCACAAAAAAAGTTATTCAAGAATATCTCCTCAGATTTGGGGGAATTTCGTCGGTCGACCTCTTCCGAAGGTCGTACAAGCTCGGGGATGGTACCAATCGATCCGCAGGACCCAAATTAGTCCAGATGCAACCACTTTCCAAGTCTCTCCGACCTTTACAAAAAAAGTTATTCAAGAATATCTCTTTCTCCTATGTGCTTTCATCCCTAACCCTAACCCTAACCCTTCCGAAAGTCGGAGAAGCTCAAGGATGGTACCGATCGATGCGCGCTACCCCATTTAGTGGGGGTAGAGCCTACTTGCAAGTCTCTCCGACCTTCACAAAAAAAGTTATTCAAGAATATCTCTTTCTCCTATGTGCTTTCATCCCTAACCCTAACCCTAACCCTTCCGAAAGTCGGAGAAGCTCAAGGATGGTACCGATCGATGCGCGCTACCCCATTTAGTGGGGGTAGAGCCTACTTGCAAGTCTCTCCGACCTTCACAAAAAAAGTTATTCAAGAATATCTCTTTCTCCTATGTGCTTTCATCCCTAACCCTAACCCTAACCCTTCCGAAAGTCGGAGAAGCTCAAGGATGGTACCGATCGATGCGCGCAACCCCATTTAGTGGGGGTAGAGCCTACTTGCAAGTCTCTCCGACCTTCACAAAAAAAGTTATTCAAGAATATCTCCTCAGATTTGGGGGAATTTCGTCGGTCGACCTCTTCCGAAGGTCGTACAAGCTCGGGGATGGTACCAATCGATCCGCAGGACCCAAATTAGTCCAGATGCAACCACTTTCCAAGTCTCTCCGACCTTTACAAAAAAAGTTATTCAAGAATATCTCTTTCTCCTATGTGCTTTCATCCCTAACCCTAACCCTAACCCTTCCGAAAGTCGGAGAAGCTCAAGGATGGTACCGATCGATGCGCGCTACCCCATTTAGTGGGGGTAGAGCCTACTTGCAAGTCTCTCCGACCTTCACAAAAAAAGTTATTCAAGAATATCTCTTTCTCCTATGTGCTTTCATCCCTAACCCTAACCCTAACCCTTCCGAAAGTCGGAGAAGCTCAAGGATGGTACCGATCGATGCGCGTTACCCCATTTAGTGGGGGTAGAGCCTACTTGCAAGTCTCTCCGACCTTCACAAAAAAAGTTATTCAAGAATATCTCTTTCTCCTATGTGCTTTCATCCCTAACCCTAACCCTAACCCTTCCGAAAGTCGGAGAAGCTCAAAGATGGTACCGATCGATGCGCGCTACCCCATTTAGTGGGAGTAGAGCCTACTTGCAAGTCTCTCCGACCTTCACAAAAAAAGTTATTCAAGAATATCTCTTTCTCCTATGTGCTTTCATCCCTAACCCTAACCCTTCCGAAAGTCGGAGAAGCTCAAAGATGGTACCGATCGATGCGCGCAACCCCATTTAGTGGGGGTAGAGCCTACTTGCAAGTCTCTCCGACCTTCACAAAAAAAGTTATTCAAGAATATCTCCTCAGATTTGGGGGAATTTCGTCGGTCGACCTCTTCCGAAGGTCGTACAAGCTCGGGGATGGTACCAATCGATCCGCAGGACCCAAATTAGTCCAGATGCAACCACTTTTCAAGTCTCTCCGACCTTCACAAAAAAAGTTATTCAAGAATATCTCTTTCTCCTATGTGCTTTCATCCCTAACCCTAACCCTTCCGAAAGTCGGAGAAGCTCAAGGATGGTACCGATCGATGCGCGCTACCCCATTTAGTGGGGGTAGAGCCTACTTGCAAGTCTCTCCGACCTTCACAAAAAAAGTTATTCAAGAATATCTCTTTCTCCTATGTGCTTTCATCCCTAACCCTAACCCTAACCCTTCCGAAAGTCGGAGAAGCTCAAGGATGGTACCGATCGATGTGCGCAACCCCATTTAGTGGGGGTAGAGCCTACTTGCAAGTCTCTCCGACCTTCACAAAAAAAGTTATTCAAGAATATCTCCTCAGATTTGGGGGAATTTCGTCGGTCGACCTCTTCCGAAGGTCGTACAAGCTCGGGGATGGTACCAATCGATCCGCAGGACCCAAATTAGTCCAGATGCAACCACTTTTCAAGTCTCTCCGACCTTCACAAAAAAAGTTATTCAAGAATATCTCTTTCTCCTATGTGCTTTCATCCCTAACCCTAACCCTAACCCTTCCGAAAGTCGGAGAGGCTCAAGGATGGTACCGATCGATGCGCGCAACCCCATTTAGTGGGGGTAAAGCCTACTTGCAAGTCTCTCCGACCTTCACAAAAAAAGTTATTCAAGAATATCTCCTCAGATTTGGGGGAATTTCGTCGGTCGACCTCTTCCGAAGGTCGTACAAGCTCGGGGATGGTACCAATCGATCCGCAGGACCCAAATTAGTCCAGATGCAACCACTTTCCAAGTCTCTCCGACCTTCACAAAAAAAGTTATTCAAGAATATCTCTTTCTCCTATGTGCTTTCATCCCTAACCCTAACCCTAACCCTTCCGAAAGTCGGAGAAGCTCAAGGATGGTACCGATCGATGCGCGCTACCCCATTTAGTGGGGGTAGAGCCTACTTGCAAGTCTCTCCGACCTTCACAAAAAAAGTTATTCAAGAATATCTCTTTCTCCTATGTGCTTTCATCCCTAACCCTAACCCTAACCCTTCCGAAAGTCGGAGAAGCTCAAGGATGGTACCGATCGATGCGCGCAACCCCATTTAGTGGGGGTAGAGCCTACTTGCAAGTCTCTCCGACCTTCACAAAAAAAGTTATTCAAGAATATCTCCTCAGATTTGGGGGAATTTCGTCGGTCGACCTCTTCCGAAGGTCGTACAAGCTCGGGGATGGTACCAATCGATCCGCAGGACCCAAATTAGTCCAGATGCAACCACTTTCCAAGTCTCTCCGACCTTTACAAAAAAAGTTATTCAAGAATATCTCTTTCTCCTATGTGCTTTCATCCCTAACCCTAACCCTAACCCTTCCGAAAGTCGGAGAAGCTCAAGGATGGTACCGATCGATGCGCGCTACCCCATTTAGTGGGGGTAGAGCCTACTTGCAAGTCTCTCCGACCTTCACAGAAAAAGTTATTCAAGAATATCTCCTCAGATTTGGGGGAATTTCGTCGGTCGACCTCTTCCGAAGGTCGTACAAGCTCGGGCATGGTACCAATCGATCCGCAGGACCCAAATTAGTCCAGATGCAACCACTTTCCAAGTCTCTCCGACCTTCACAAAAAAAGTTATTCAAGAATATCTCTTTCTCCTATGTGCTTTCATCCCTAACCCTAACCCTAACCCTTCCGAAAGTCGGAGAAGCTCAAGGATGGTACCGATCGATGCGCGCTACCCCATTTAGTGGGGGTAGAGCCTACTTGCAAGTCTCTCCGACCTTCACAAAAAAAGTTATTCAAGAATATCTCTTTCTCCTATGTGCTTTCATCCCTAACCCTAACCCTAACCCTTCCGAAAGTCGGAGAAGCTCAAGGATGGTACCGATCGATGCGCGCTACCCCATTTAGTGGGGGTAGAGCCTACTTGCAAGTCTCTCCGACCTTCACAAAAAAAGTTATTCAAGAATATCTCTTTCTCCTATGTGCTTTCATCCCTAACCCTAACCCTAACCCTTCCAAAAGTCGGAGAAGCTCAAGGATGGTACCGATCGATGCGCGCTACCCCATTTAGTTGGAGTAGAGCCTACTTGCAAGTCTCTCCGACCTTCACAAAAAAAGTTATTCAAGAATATCTCTTTCTCCTATGTGCTTTCATCCCTAACCCTAACCCTAACCCTTCCGAAAGTCGGAGAAGCTCAAGGATGGTACCGATCGATGCGCGCAACCCCATTTAGTGGGGGTAGAGCCTACTTGCAAGTCTCTCCGACCTTCACAAAAAAAGTTATTCAAGAATATCTCCTCAGATTTGGGGGAATTTCGTCGGTCGACCTCTTCCGAAGGTCGTACAAGCTCGGGGATGGTACCAATCGATCCGCAGGACCCAAATTAGTCCAGATGCAACCACTTTTCAAGTCTCTCCGACCTTCACAAAAAAAGTTATTCAAGAATATCTCTATCTCCTATGTGCTTTCATCCCTAACCCTAACCCTAACCCTTCCGAAAGTCGGAGAAGCTCAAGGATGGTACCGATCGATGCGCGCTACCCCATTTAGTGGGGGTAAAGCCTACTTGCAAGTCTCTCCGACCTTCACAAAAAAAGTTATTCAAGAATATCTCTTTCTCCTATGTGCTTTCATCCCTAACCCTAACCCTAACCCTTCCGAAAGTCGGAGAAGCTCAAGGATGGTACCGATCGATGCACGCAACCCCATTTAGTGGGGGTAGAGCCTACTTGCAAGTCTCTCCGACCTTCACAAAAAAAGTTATTCAAGAATATCTCCTCAGATTTGGGGGAATTTCGTCGGTCGACCTCTTCCGAAGGTCGTACAAGCTCGGGGATGGTACCAATCGATCCGCAGGACCCAAATTAGTCCAGATGCAACCACTTTTCAAGTCTCTCCGACCTTCACAAAAAAAGTTATTCAAGAATATCTCTTTCTCCTATGTGCTTTCATCCCTAACCCTAACCCTAACCCTTCCGAAAGTCGGAGAAGCTCAAGGATGGTACCGATCGATGCGCGCTACCCCATTTAGTGGGGGTAGAGCCTACTTGCAAGTCTCTCCGACCTTCACAAAAAAAGTTATTCAAGAATATCTCTTTCTCCTATGTGCTTTCATCCCTAACCCTAACCCTAACCCTTCCGAAAGTCGGAGAAGCTCAAGGATGGTACCGATCGATGCGCGCTACCCCATTTAGTGGGGGTAGAGCCTACTTGCAAGTCTCTCCGACCTTCACAAAAAAAGTTATTCAAGAATATCTCCTCAGATTTGGGGGAATTTCGTCGGTCGACCTTTTCCGAAGGTCGTACAAGCTCGGGGATGGTACCAATCGATCCGCAGGACCCAAATTAGTCCAGATGCAACCACTTTCCAAGTCTCTCCGACCTTCACAAAAAAAGTTATTCAAGAATATCTCTTTCTCCTATGTGCTTTCATCCCTAACCCTAACCCTAACCCTTCCGAAAGTCGGAGAAGCTCAAGGATGGTACCGATCGATGCGCGCTACCCCATTTAGTGGGGGTAGAGCCTACTTGCAAGTCTCTCCGACCTTCACAAAAAAAGTTATTCAAGAATATCTCTTTCTCCTATGTGCTTTCATCCCTAACCCTAACCCTAACCCTTCCGAAAGTCGGAGAAGCTCAAGGATGGTACCGATCGATGCGCGCAACCCCATTTAGTGGGGGTAGAGCCTACTTGCAAGTCTCTCCGACCTTCACAAAAAAAGTTATTCAAGAATATCTCCTCAGATTTGGGGGAATTTCGTCGGTCGACCTCTTCCGAAGGTCGTACAAGCTCGGGGATGGTACCAATCGATCCGCAGGACCCAAATTAGTCCAGATGCAACCACTTTTCAAGTCTCTCCGACCTTCACAAAAAAAGTTATTCAAGAATATCTCTTTCTCCTATGTGCTTTCATCCCTAACCCTAACCCTAACCCTTCCGAAAGTCGGAGAAGCTCAAGGATGGTACCGATCGATGCGCGCAACCCCATTTAGTGGGGGTAGAGCCTACTTGCAAGTCTCTCCGACCTTCACAAAAAAAGTTATTCAAGAATATCTCCTCAGATTTGGGGGAATTTCGTCGGTCGACCTCTTCCAAAGGTCGTACAAGCTCGGGGATGGTACCAATCGATCCGCAGGACCCAAATTAGTCCAGATGCAACCACTTTCCAAGTCTCTCCGACCTTCACAAAAAAAGTTATTCAAGAATATCTCTTTCTCCTATGTGCTTTCATCCCTAACCCTAACCCTAACCCTTCCGAAAGTCGGAGAAGCTCAAGGATGGTACCGATCGATGCGCGCTACCCCATTTAGTGGGGGTAGAGCCTACTTGCAAGTCTCTCCGACCTTCACAAAAAAAGTTATTCAAGAATATCTCTTTCTCCTATGTGCTTTCATCCCTAACCCTAACCCTAACCCTTCCGAAAGTCGGAGAAGCTCAAGGATGGTACCGATCGATGCGCGCAACCCCATTTAGTGGGGGTAGAGCCTACTTGCAAGTCTCTCCGACCTTCACAAAAAAAGTTATTCAAGAATATCTCCTCAGATTTGGGGGAATTTCGTCGGTCGACCTCTTCCGAAGGTCGTACAAGCTCGGGGATGGTACCAATCGATCCGCAGGACCCAAATTAGTCCAGATGCAACCACTTTCCAAGTCTCTCCGACCTTTACAAAAAAAGTTATTCAAGAATATCTCTTTCTCCTATGTGCTTTCATCCCTAACCCTAACCCTAACCCTTCCGAAAGTCGGAGAAGCTCAAGAATGGTACCGATCGATGCGCGCTACCCCATTTAGTGGGGGTAGAGCCTACTTGCAAGTCTCTCCGACCTTCACAAAAAAAGTTATTCAAGAATATCTCCTCAGATTTGGGGGAATTTCGTCGGTCGACCTCTTCCGAAGGTCGTACAAGCTCGGGCATGGTACCAATCGATCCGCAGGACCCAAATTAGTCCAGATGCAACCACTTTCCAAGTCTCTCCGACCTTCACAAAAAAAGTTATTCAAGAATATCTCTTTCTCCTATGTGCTTTCATCCCTAACCCTAACCCTAACCCTTCCGAAAGTCGGAGAAGCTCAAGGATGGTACCGATCGATGCGCGCTACCCCATTTAGTGGGGGTAGAGCCTACTTGCAAGTCTCTCCGACCTTCACAAAAAAAGTTATTCAAGAATATCTCTTTCTCCTATGTGCTTTCATCCCTAACCCTAACCCTAACCCTTCCGAAAGTCGGAGAAGCTCAAGGATGGTACCGATCGATGCGCGCTACCCCATTTAGTGGGGGTAGAGCCTACTTGCAAGTCTCTCCGACCTTCACAAAAAAAGTTATTCAAGAATATCTCTTTCTCCTATGTGCTTTCATCCCTAACCCTAACCCTAACCCTTCCGAAAGTCGGAGAAGCTCAAGGATGGTACCGATCGATGCGCGCTACCCCATTTAGTTGGAGTAGAGCCTACTTGCAAGTCTCTCCGACCTTCACAAAAAAAGTTATTCAAGAATATCTCTTTCTCCTATGTGCTTTCATCCCTAACCCTAACCCTAACCCTTCCGAAAGTCGGAGAAGCTCAAGGATGGTACCGATCGATGCGCGCAACCCCATTTAGTGGGGGTAGAGCCTACTTGCAAGTCTCTCCGACCTTCACAAAAAAAGTTATTCAAGAATATCTCCTCAGATTTGGGGGAATTTCGTCGGTCGACCTCTTCCGAAGGTCGTACAAGCTCGGGGATGGTACCAATCGATCTGCAGGACCCAAATTAGTCCAGATGCAACCACTTTTCAAGTCTCTCCGACCTTCACAAAAAAAGTTATTCAAGAATATCTCTATCTCCTATGTGCTTTCATCCCTAACCCTAACCCTAACCCTTCCGAAAGTCGGAGAAGCTCAAGGATGGTACCGATCGATGCGCGCTACCCCATTTAGTGGGGGTAGAGCCTACTTGCAAGTCTCTCCGACCTTCACAAAAAAAGTTATTCAAGAATATCTCCTCAGATTTGGGGGAATTTCGTCGGTCGACCTCTTCCGAAGGTCGTACAAGCTCGGGCATGGTACCAATCGATCCGCAGGACCCAAATTAGTCCAGATGCAACCACTTTCCAAGTCTCTCCGACCTTCACAAAAAAAGTTATTCAAGAATATCTCTTTCTCCTATGTGCTTTCATCCCTAACCCTAACCCTAACCCTTCCGAAAGTCGGAGAAGCTCAAGGATGGTACCGATCGATGCGCGCTACCCCATTTAGTGGGGGTAGAGCCTACTTGCAAGTCTCTCCGACCTTCACAAAAAAAGTTATTCTAGAATATCTCTTTCTCCTATGTGCTTTCATCCCTAACCCTAACCCTAACCCTTCCGAAAGTCGGAGAAGCTCAAGGATGGTACCGATCGATGCGCGCTACCCCATTTAGTGGGGGTAGAGCCTACTTGCAAGTCTCTCCGACCTTCACAAAAAAAGTTATTCAAGAATATCTCTTTCTCCTATGTGCTTTCATCCCTAACCCTAACCCTAACCCTTCCGAAAGTCGGAGAAGCTCAAGGATGGTACCGATCGATGCGCGCTACCCCATTTAGTTGGAGTAGAGCCTACTTGCAAGTCTCTCCGACCTTCACAAAAAAAGTTATTCAAGAATATCTCTTTCTCCTATGTGCTTTCATCCCTAACCCTAACCCTAACCCTTCCGAAAGTCGGAGAAGCTCAAGGATGGTACCGATCGATGCGCGCAACCCCATTTAGTGGGGGTAGAGCCTACTTGCAAGTCTCTCCGACCTTCACAAAAAAAGTTATTCAAGAATATCTCCTCAGATTTGGGGGAATTTCGTCGGTCGACCTCTTCCGAAGGTCGTACAAGCTCGGGGATGGTACCAATCGATCCGCAGGACCCAAATTAGTCCAGATGCAACCACTTTTCAAGTCTCTCCGACCTTCACAAAAAAAGTTATTCAAGAATATCTCTATCTCCTATGTGCTTTCATCCCTAACCCTAACCCTAAACCTTCCGAAAGTCGGAGAAGCTCAAGGATGGTACCGATCGATGCGCGCTACCCCATTTAGTGGGGGTAGAGCCTACTTGCAAGTCTCTCCGACCTTCACAAAAAAAGTTATTCAAGAATATCTCTTTCTCCTATGTGCTTTCATCCCTAACCCTAACCCTAACCCTTCCGAAAGTCGGAGAAGCTCAAGGATGGTACCGATCGATGCGCGCAACCCCATTTAGTGGGGGTAAAGCCTACTTGCAAGTCTCTCCGACCTTCACAAAAAAAGTTATTCAAGAATATCTCCTCAGATTTGGGGGAATTTCGTCGGTCGACCTCTTCCGAAGGTCGTACAAGCTCGGGGATGGTACCAATCGATCCGCAGGACCCAAATTAGTCCAGATGCAACCACTTTTCAAGTCTCTCCGACCTTCACAAAAAAAGTTATTCAAGAATATCTCTTTCTCCTATGTGCTTTCATCCCTAACCCTAACCCTAACCCTTCCGAAAGTCGGAGAAGCTCAAGGATGGTACCGATCGATGCGCGCTACCCCATTTAGTGGGGGTAGAGCCTACTTGCAAGTCTCTCCGACCTTCACAAAAAAAGTTATTCAAGAATATCTCTTTCTCCTATGTGCTTTCATCCCTAACCCTAACCCTAACCCTTCCGAAAGTCGGAGAAGCTCAAGGATGGTACTGATCGATGCGCGCTACCCCATTTAGTGGGGGTAGAGCCTACTTGCAAGTCTCTCCGACCTTCACAAAAAAAGTTATTCAAGAATATCTCTTTCTCCTATGTGCTTTCATCCCTAACCCTAACCCTAACCCTTCCGAAAGTCGGAGAAGCTCAAGGATGGTACCGATCGATGCGCGCTACCCCATTTAGTGGGAGTAGAGCCTACTTGCAAGTCTCTCCGACCTTCACAAAAAAAGTTATTCAAGAATATCTCTTTCTCCTATGTGCTTTCATCCCTAACCCTAACCCTAACCCTTCCGAAAGTCGGAGAAGCTCAAGGATGGTACCGATCGATGCGCGCTACCCCATTTAGTGGGGGTAGAGCCTACTTGCAAGTCTCTCCGACCTTCACAAAAAAAGTTATTCAAGAATATCTCTTTCTCCTATGTGCTTTCATCCCTAACCCTAACCCTAACCCTTCCGAAAGTCGGAGAAGCTCAAGGATGGTACTGATCGATGCGCGCTACCCCATTTAGTGGGGGTAGAGCCTACTTGCAAGTCTCTCCGACCTTCACAAAAAAAGTTATTCAAGAATATCTCTTTCTCCTATGTGCTTTCATCCCTAACCCTAACCCTAACCCTTCCGAAAGTCGGAGAAGCTCAAGGATGGTACCGATCGATGCGCGCTACCCCATTTAGTGGGAGTAGAGCCTACTTGCAAGTCTCTCCGACCTTCACAAAAAAAGTTATTCAAGAATATCTCTTTCTCCTATGTGCTTTCATCCCTAACCCTAACCCTAACCCTTCCGAAAGTCGGAGAAGCTCAAGGATGGTACCGATCGATGCGCGCAACCCCATTTAGTGGGAGTAGAGCCTACTTGCAAGTCTCTCCGACCTTCACAAAAAAAGTTATTCAAGAATATCTCCTCAGATTTGGGGGAATTTCGTCGGTCGACCTCTTCCGAAGGTCGTACAAGCTCGGGGATGGTACCAATCGATCTGCAGGACCCAAATTAGTCCAGATGCAACCACTTTTCAAGTCTCTCCGACCTTCACAAAAAAAGTTATTCAAGAATATCTCTTTCTCCTATGTGCTTTCATCCCTAACCCTAACCCTAACCCTTCCGAAAGTCGGAGAAGCTCAAGGATGGTACCGATCGATGTGCGCTACCCCATTTAGTGGGGGTAGAGCCTACTTGCAAGTCTCTCCGACCTTCACAAAAAAAGTTATTCAAGAATATCTCTTTCTCCTATGTGCTTTCATCCCTAACCCTAACCCTTCCGAAAGTCGGAAAGCTCAAGGATGGTACCGATCGATGCGCGCAACCCCATTTAGTGGGGGTAGAGCCTACTTGCAAGTCTCTCCGACCTTCACAAAAAAAGTTATTCAAGAATATCTCCTCAGATTTGGGGGAATTTCGTCGGTCGACCTCTTCCGAAGGTCGTACAAGCTCGGGGATGGTACCAATCGATCCGCAGGACCCAAATTAGTCCAGATGCAACCACTTTTCAAGTCTCTCCGACCTTCACAAAAAAAGTTATTCAAGAATATCTCTTTCTCCTATGTGCTTTCATCCCTAACCCTAACCCTAACCCTTCCGAAAGTCGGAGAAGCTCAAGGATAGTACCGATCGATGCGCGCAACCCCATTTAGTGGGGGTAGAGCCTACTTGCAAGTCTCTCCGACCTTCACAAAAAAAGTTATTCAAGAATATCTCCTCAGATTTGGGGGAATTTCGTCGGTCGACCTCTTCCGAAGGTCGTACAAGCTCGGGGATGGTACCAATCGATCCGCAGGACCCAAATTAGTCCAGATGCAACCACTTTTCAAGTCTCTCCGACCTTCACAAAAAAAGTTATTCAAGAATATCTCTTTCTCCTATGTGCTTTCATCCCTAACCCTAACCCTAACCCTTCCGAAAGTCGGAGAAGCTCAAGGATGGTACCGATCGATGCGCGCTACCCCATTTAGTTGGAGTAGAGCCTACTTGCAAGTCTCTCCGACCTTCACAAAAAAAGTTATTCAAGAATATCTCTTTCTCCTATGTGCTTTCATCCCTAACCCTAACCCTAACCCTTCCGAAAGTCGGAGAAGCTCAAGGATGGTACCGATCGATGCGCGCTACCCCATTTAGTGGGAGTAGAGCCTACTTGCAAGTCTCTCCGACCTTCACAAAAAAAGTTATTCAAGAATATCTCTTTCTCCTATGTGCTTTCATCCCTAACCCTAACCCTAACCCTTCCGAAAGTCGGAGAAGCTCAAGGATGGTACCGATCGATGCGCGCTACCCCATTTAGTGGGGGTAGAGCCTACTTGCAAGTCTCTCCGACCTTCACAAAAAAAGTTATTCAAGAATATCTCTTTCTCCTATGTGCTTTCATCCCTAACCCTAACCCTAACCCTTCCGAAAGTCGGAGAAGCTCAAGGATGGTACCGATCGATGCGCGCTACCCCATTTAGTTGGAGTAGAGCCTACTTGCAAGTCTCTCCGACCTTCACAAAAAAAGTTATTCAAGAATATCTCTTTCTCCTATGTGCTTTCATCCCTAACCCTAACCCTAACCCTTCCGAAAGTCGGAGAAGCTCAAGGATGGTACCGATCGATGCGCGCAACCCCATTTAGTGGGGGTAGAGCCTACTTGCAAGTCTCTCCGACCTTCACAAAAAAAGTTATTCAAGAATATCTCCTCAGATTTGGGGGAATTTCGTCGGTCGACCTCTTCCGAAGGTCGTACAAGCTCGGGGATGGTACCAATCGATCCGCAGGACCCAAATTAGTCCAGATGCAACCACTTTTCAAGTCTCTCCGACCTTCACAAAAAAAGTTATTCAAGAATATCTCTATCTCCTATGTGCTTTCATCCCTAACCCTAACCCTAACCCTTCCGAAAGTCGGAGAAGCTCAAGGATGGTACCGATCGATGCGCGCTACCCCATTTAGTGGGGGTAGAGCCTACTTGCAAGTCTCTCCGACCTTCACAAAAAAAGTTATTCAAGAATATCTCTTTCTCCTATGTGCTTTCATCCCTAACCCTAACCCTAACCCTTCCGAAAGTCGGAGAAGCTCAAGGATGGTACCGATCGATGCACGCAACCCCATTTAGTGGGGGTAGAGCCTACTTGCAAGTCTCTCCGACCTTCACAAAAAAAGTTATTCAAGAATATCTCCTCAGATTTGGGGGAATTTCGTCGGTCGACCTCTTCCGAAGGTCGTACAAGCTCGGGGATGGTACCAATCGATCCGCAGGACCCAAATTAGTCCAGATGCAACCACTTTTCAAGTCTCTCCGACCTTCACAAAAAAAGTTATTCAAGAATATCTCTTTCTCCTATGTGCTTTCATCCCTAACCCTAACCCTAACCCTTCCGAAAGTCGGAGAAGCTCAAGGATGGTACCGATCGATGCGCGCTACCCCATTTAGTGGGGGTAGAGCCTACTTGCAAGTCTCTCCGACCTTCACAAAAAAAGTTATTCAAGAATATCTCTTTCTCCTATGTGCTTTCATCCCTAACCCTAACCCTAACCCTTCCGAAAGTCAGAGAAGCTCAAGGATGGTACCGATCGATGCGCGCTACCCCATTTAGTGGGGGTAGAGCCTACTTGCAAGTCTCTCCGACCTTCACAAAAAAAGTTATTCAAGAATATCTCCTCAGATTTGGGGGAATTTCGTCGGTCGACCTCTTCCGAAGGTCGTACAAGCTCGGGGATGGTACCAATCGATCCGCAGGACCCAAATTAGTCCAGATGCAACCACTTTCCAAGTCTCTCCGACCTTCACAAAAAAAGTTATTCAAGAATATCTCTTTCTCCTATGTGCTTTCATCCCTAACCCTAACCCTAACCCTTCCGAAAGTCGGAGAAGCTCAAGGATGGTACCGATCGATGCGCGCTACCCCATTTAGTGGGGGTAGAGCCTACTTGCAAGTCTCTCCGACCTTCACAAAAAAAGTTATTCAAGAATATCTCTTTCTCCTATGTGCTTTCATCCCTAACCCTAACCCTAACCCTTCCGAAAGTCGGAGAAGCTCAAGGATGGTACCGATCGATGCGCGCAACCCCATTTAGTGGGGGTAGAGCCTACTTGCAAGTCTCTCCGACCTTCACAAAAAAAGTTATTCAAGAATATCTCCTCAGATTTGGGGGAATTTCGTCGGTCGACCTCTTCCGAAGGTCGTACAAGCTCGGGGATGGTACCAATCGATCCGCAGGACCCAAATTAGTCCAGATGCAACCACTTTTCAAGTCTCTCCGACCTTCACAAAAAAAGTTATTCAAGAATATCTCTTTCTCCTATGTGCTTTCATCCCTAACCCTAACCCTAACCCTTCCGAAAGTCGGAGAAGCTCAAGGATGGTACCGATCGATGCGCGCTACCCCATTTAGTGGGGGTAGAGCCTACTTGCAAGTCTCTCCGACCTTCACAAAAAAAGTTATTCAAGAATATCTCTTTCTCCTATGTGCTTTCATCCCTAACCCTAACCCTAACCCTTCCGAAAGTCGGAGAAGCTCAAGGATGGTACTGATCGATGCGCGCTACCCCATTTAGTGGGGGTAGAGCCTACTTGCAAGTCTCTCCGACCTTCACAAAAAAAGTTATTCAAGAATATCTCTTTCTCCTATGTGCTTTCATCCCTAACCCTAACCCTAACCCTTCCGAAAGTCGGAGAAGCTCAAGGATGGTACCGATCGATGCGCGCTACCCCATTTAGTGGGAGTAGAGCCTACTTGCAAGTCTCTCCGACCTTCACAAAAAAAGTTATTCAAGAATATCTCTTTCTCCTATGTGCTTTCATCCCTAACCCTAACCCTAACCCTTCCGAAAGTCGGAGAAGCTCAAGGATGGTACCGATCGATGCGCGCTACCCCATTTAGTGGGGGTAGAGCCTACTTGCAAGTCTCTCCGACCTTCACAAAAAAAGTTATTCAAGAATATCTCTTTCTCCTATGTGCTTTCATCCCTAACCCTAACCCTAACCCTTCCGAAAGTCGGAGAAGCTCAAGGATGGTACTGATCGATGCGCGCTACCCCATTTAGTGGGGGTAGAGCCTACTTGCAAGTCTCTCCGACCTTCACAAAAAAAGTTATTCAAGAATATCTCTTTCTCCTATGTGCTTTCATCCCTAACCCTAACCCTAACCCTTCCGAAAGTCGGAGAAGCTCAAGGATGGTACCGATCGATGCGCGCTACCCCATTTAGTGGGAGTAGAGCCTACTTGCAAGTCTCTCCGACCTTCACAAAAAAAGTTATTCAAGAATATCTCTTTCTCCTATGTGCTTTCATCCCTAACCCTAACCCTAACCCTTCCGAAAGTCGGAGAAGCTCAAGGATGGTACCGATCGATGCGCGCAACCCCATTTAGTGGGAGTAGAGCCTACTTGCAAGTCTCTCCGACCTTCACAAAAAAAGTTATTCAAGAATATCTCCTCAGATTTGGGGGAATTTCGTCGGTCGACCTCTTCCGAAGGTCGTACAAGCTCGGGGATGGTACCAATCGATCTGCAGGACCCAAATTAGTCCAGATGCAACCACTTTTCAAGTCTCTCCGACCTTCACAAAAAAAGTTATTCAAGAATATCTCTTTCTCCTATGTGCTTTCATCCCTAACCCTAACCCTAACCCTTCCGAAAGTCGGAGAAGCTCAAGGATGGTACCGATCGATGTGCGCTACCCCATTTAGTGGGGGTAGAGCCTACTTGCAAGTCTCTCCGACCTTCACAAAAAAAGTTATTCAAGAATATCTCTTTCTCCTATGTGCTTTCATCCCTAACCCTAACCCTTCCGAAAGTCGGAAAGCTCAAGGATGGTACCGATCGATGCGCGCAACCCCATTTAGTGGGGGTAGAGCCTACTTGCAAGTCTCTCCGACCTTCACAAAAAAAGTTATTCAAGAATATCTCCTCAGATTTGGGGGAATTTCGTCGGTCGACCTCTTCCGAAGGTCGTACAAGCTCGGGGATGGTACCAATCGATCCGCAGGACCCAAATTAGTCCAGATGCAACCACTTTCCAAGTCTCTCCGACCTTCACAAAAAAAGTTATTCAAGAATATCTCTTTCTCCTATGTGCTTTCATCCCTAACCCTAACCCTAACCCTTCCGAAAGTCGGAGAAGCTCAAGGATGGTACTGATCGATGCGCGCTACCCCATTTAGTGGGGGTAGAGCCTACTTGCAAGTCTCTCCGACCTTCACAAAAAAAGTTATTCAAGAATATCTCTTTCTCCTATGTGCTTTCATCCCTAACCCTAACCCTAACCCTTCCGAAAGTCGGAGAAGCTCAAGGATGGTACCGATCGATGCGCGCAACCCCATTTAGTGGGGGTAGAGCCTACTTGCAAGTCTCTCCGACCTTCACAAAAAAAGTTATTCAAGAATATCTCCTCAGATTTGGGGGAATTTCGTCGGTCGACCTCTTCCGAAGGTCGTACAAGCTCGGGGATGGTACCAATCGATCCGCAAGACCCAAATTAGTCCAGATGCAACCACTTTCCAAGTCTCTCCGACCTTTAAAAAAAAAGTTATTCAAGAATATCTCTTTCTCCTATGTGCTTTCATCCCTAACCCTAACCCTAACCCTTCCGAAAGTCGGAGAAGCTCAAGGATGGTACCGATCGATGCGCGCTACCCCATTTAGTGGGGGTAGAGCCTACTTGCAAGTCTCTCCGACCTTCACAAAAAAAGTTATTCAAGAATATCTCCTCAGATTTGGGGGAATTTCGTCGGTCGACCTCTTCCGAAGGTCGTACAAGCTCGGGCATGGTACCAATCGATCCGCAGGACCCAAATTAGTCCAGATGCAACCACTTTCCAAGTCTCTCCGACCTTCACAAAAAAAGTTATTCAAGAATATCTCTTTCTCCTATGTGCTTTCATCCCTAACCCTAACCCTAACCCTTCCGAAAGTCGGAGAAGCTCAAGGATGGTACCGATCGATGCGCGCTACCCCATTTAGTGGGGGTAGAGCCTACTTGCAAGTCTCTCCGACCTTCACAAAAAAAGTTATTCAAGAATATCTCTTTCTCCTATGTGCTTTCATCCCTAACCCTAACCCTAACCCTTCCAAAAGTCGGAGAAGCTCAAGGATGGTACCGATCGATGCGCGCAACCCCATTTAGTGGGGGTAGAGCCTACTTGCAAGTCTCTCTGACTTTCACAAAAAAAGTTATTCAAGAATATCTCCTCAGATTTGGGGGAATTTCGTCGGTCGACCTCTTCCGAAGGTCGTACAAGCTCGGGGATGGTACCAATCGATCCGCAGGACCCAAATTAGTCCAGATGCAACCACTTTTCAAGTCTCTCCGACCTTCACAAAAAAAGTTATTCAAGAATATCTCTTTCTCCTATGTGCTTTCATCCCTAACCCTAACCCTAACCCTTCCGAAAGTCGGAGAAGCTCAAGGATGGTACCGATCGATGCGCGCTACCCCATTTAGTGGGGGTAGAGCCTACTTGCAAGTCTCTCCGACCTTCACAAAAAAAGTTATTCAAGAATATCTCTTTCTCCTATGTGCTTTCATCCCTAACCCTAACCCTAACCCTTCCGAAAGTCGGAGAAGCTCATGGATGGTACCGATCGATGCGCGCTACCCCATTTAGTGGGGGTAGAGCCTACTTGCAAGTCTCTCCGACCTTCACAAAAAAAGTTATTCAAGAATATCTCTTTCTCCTATGTGCTTTCATCCCTAACCCTAACCCTAACCCTTCCGAAAGTCGGAGAAGCTCAAGGATGGTACCGATCGATGCGCGTTACCCCATTTAGTGGGAGTAGAGCCTACTTGCAAGTCTCTCCGACCTTCACAAAAAAAGTTATTCAAGAATATCTCTTTCTCCTATGTGCTTTCATCCCTAACCCTAACCCTAACCCTTCCGAAAGTCGGAGAAGCTCAAGGATGGTACCGATCGATGCGCGCAACCCCATTTAGTGGGGATAGAGCCTACTTGCAAGTCTCTCCGACCTTCACAAAAAAAGTTATTCAAGAATATCTCCTCAGATTTGGGGGAATTTCGTCGGTCGACCTCTTCCGAAGGTCGTACAAGCTCGGGGATGGTACCAATCGATCCGCAGGACCCAAATTAGTCCAGATGCAACCACTTTTCAAGTCTCTCCGACCTTCACAAAAAAAGTTATTCAAGAATATCTCTTTCTCCTATGTGCTTTCATCCCTAACCCTAACCCTAACCCTTCCGAAAGTCGGAGAAGCTCAAGGATGGTACCGATCGATGCGCGCTACCCCATTTAGTGGGGGTAGAGCCTACTTGCAAGTCTCTCCGACCTTCACAAAAAAAGTTATTCAAGAATATCTCTTTCTCCTATGTGCTTTCATCCCTAACCCTAACCCTTCCGAAAGTCGGAGAAGCTCAAGGATGGTACCGATCGATGCGCGCAACCCCATTTAGTGGGGGTAGAGCCTACTTGCAAGTCTCTCCGACCTTCACAAAAAAAGTTATTCAAGAATATCTCCTCAGATTTGGGGGAATTTCGTCGGTCGACCTCTTCCGAAGGTCGTACAAGCTCGGGGATGGTACCAATCGATCCGCAGGACCCAAATTAGTCCAGATGCAACCACTTTTCAAGTCTCTCCGACCTTCACAAAAAAAGTTATTCAAGAATATCTCTTTCTCCTATGTGCTTTCATCCCTAACCCTAACCCTAACCCTTCCGAAAGTCGGAGAAGCTCAAGGATGGTACCGATCGATGCGCGCAACCCCATTTAGTGGGGGTAGAGCCTACTTGCAAGTCTCTCCGACCTTCACAAAAAAAGTTATTCAAGAATATCTCCTCAGATTTGGGGGAATTTCGTCGGTCGACCTCTTCCGAAGGTCGTACAAGCTCGGGGATGGTACCAATCGATCCGCAGGACCCAAATTAGTCCAGATGCAACCACTTTCCAAGTCTCTCCGACCTTCACAAAAAAAGTTATTCAAGAATATCTCTTTCTCCTATGTGCTTTCATCCCTAACCCTAACCCTAACCCTTCCGAAAGTCGGAGAAGCTCAAGGATGGTACCGATCGATGCGCGCTACCCCATTTAGTGGGGGTAGAGCCTACTTGCAAGTCTCTCCGACCTTCACAAAAAAAGTTATTCAAGAATATCTCTTTCTCCTATGTGCTTTCATCCCTAACCCTAACCCTAACCCTTCCGAAAGTCGGAGAAGCTCAAGGATGGTACCGATCGATGCGCGCAACCCCATTTAGTGGGGGTAGAGCCTACTTGCAAGTCTCTCCGACCTTCACAAAAAAAGTTATTCAAGAATATCTCCTCAGATTTGGGGGAATTTCGTCGGTCGACCTCTTCCGAAGGTCGTACAAGCTCGGGGATGGTACCAATCGATCCGCAGGACCCAAATTAGTCCAGATGCAACCACTTTCCAAGTCTCTCCGACCTTTAAAAAAAAAGTTATTCAAGAATATCTCTTTCTCCTATGTGCTTTCATCCCTAACCCTAACCCTAACCCTTCCGAAAGTCGGAGAAGCTCAAGGATGGTACCGATCGATGCGCGCTACCCCATTTAGTGGGGGTAGAGCCTACTTGCAAGTCTCTCCGACCTTCACAAAAAAAGTTATTCAAGAATATCTCCTCAGATTTGGGGGAATTTCGTCGGTCGACCTCTTCCGAAGGTCGTACAAGCTCGGGCATGGTACCAATCGATCCGCAGGACCCAAATTAGTCCAGATGCAACCACTTTCCAAGTCTCTCCGACCTTCACAAAAAAAGTTATTCAAGAATATCTCTTTCTCCTATGTGCTTTCATCCCTAACCCTAACCCTAACCCTTCCGAAAGTCGGAGAAGCTCAAGGATGGTACCGATCGATGCGCGCTACCCCATTTAGTGGGGGTAAAGCCTACTTGCAAGTCTCTCCGACCTTCACAAAAAAAGTTATTCAAGAATATCTCTTTCTCCTATGTGCTTTCATCCCTAACCCTAACCCTAACCCTTCCGAAAGTCGGAGAAGCTCAAGGATGGTACCGATCGATGCGCGCAACCCCATTTAGTGGGGGTAGAGCCTACTTGCAAGTCTCTCCGACCTTCACAAAAAAAGTTATTCAAGAATATCTCCTCAGATTTGGGGGAATTTCGTCGGTCGACCTCTTCCGAAGGTCGTACAAGCTCGGGGATGGTACCAATCGATCCGCAGGACCCAAATTAGTCCAAATGCAACCACTTTTCAAGTCTCTCCGACCTTCACAAAAAAAGTTATTCAAGAATATCTCTTTCTCCTATGTGCTTTCATCCCTAACCCTAACCCTAACCCTTCCGAAAGTCGGAGAAGCTCAAGGATGGTACCGATCGATGCGCGCAACCCCATTTAGTGGGGGTAGAGCCTACTTGCAAGTCTCTCCGACCTTCACAAAAAAAGTTATTCAAGAATATCTCCTCAGATTTGGGGGAATTTCGTCGGTCGACCTCTTCCGAAGGTCGTACAAGCTCGGGGATGGTACCAATCGATCCGCAGGACCCAAATTAGTCCAGATGCAACCACTTTCCAAGTCTCTCCGACCTTCACAAAAAAAGTTATTCAAGAATATCTCTTTCTCCTATGTGCTTTCATCCCTAACCCTAACCCTAACCCTTCCGAAAGTCGGAGAAGCTCAAGGATGGTACCGATCGATGCGCGCTACCCCATTTAGTGGGGGTAGAGCCTACTTGCAAGTCTCTCCGACCTTCACAAAAAAAGTTATTCAAGAATATCTCTTTCTCCTATGTGCTTTCATCCCTAACCCTAACCCTAACCCTTCCGAAAGTCGGAGAAGCTCAAGGATGGTACCGATCGATGCGCGCAACCCCATTTAGTGGGGGTAGAGCCTACTTGCAAGTCTCTCCGACCTTCACAAAAAAAGTTATTCAAGAATATCTCCTCAGATTTGGGGGAATTTCGTCGGTCGACCTCTTCCGAAGGTCGTACAAGCTCGGGGATGGTACCAATCGATCTGCAGGACCCAAATTAGTCCAGATGCAACCACTTTCCAAGTCTCTCCGACCTTTACAAAAAAAGTTATTCAAGAATATCTCTTTCTCCTATGTGCTTTCATCCCTAACCCTAACCCTAACCCTTCCGAAAGTCGGAGAAGCTCAAGGATGGTACCGATCGATGCGCGCTACCCCATTTAGTGGGAGTAGAGCCTACTTGCAAGTCTCTCCGACCTTCACAAAAAAAGTTATTCAAGAATATCTCCTCAGATTTGGGGGAATTTCGTCGGTCGACCTCTTCCGAAGGTCGTACAAGCTCGGGCATGGTACCAATCGATCCGCAGGACCCAAATTAGTCCAGATGCAACCACTTTCCAAGTCTCTCCGACCTTCACAAAAAAAGTTATTCAAGAATATCTCTTTCTCCTATGTGCTTTCATCCCTAACCCTAACCCTAACCCTTCCGAAAGTCGGAGAAGCTCAAAGATGGTACCGATCGATGTGCGCTACCCCATTTAGTGGGGGTAGAGCCTACTTGCAAGTCTCTCCGACCTTCACAAAAAAAGTTATTCAAGAATATCTCTTTCTCCTATGTGCTTTCATCCCTAACCCTAACCCTAACCCTTCCGAAAGTCGGAGAAGCTCAAGGATGGTACCGATCGATGCGCGCTACCCCATTTAGTGGGGGTAGAGCCTACTTGCAAGTCTCTCCGACCTTCACAAAAAAAGTTATTCAAGAATATCTCTTTCTCCTATGTGCTTTCATCCCTAACCCTAACCCTAACCCTTCCGAAAGTCGGAGAAGCTCAAGGATGGTACCGATCGATGCGCGCTACCCCATTTAGTGGGAGTAGAGCCTACTTGCAAGTCTCTCCGACCTTCACAAAAAAAGTTATTCAAGAATATCTCTTTCTCCTATGTGCTTTCATCCCTAACCCTAACCCTAACCCTTCCGAAAGTCGGAGAAGCTCAAGGATGGTACCGATCGATGCGCTCAACCCCATTTAGTGGGGGTAGAGCCTACTTGCAAGTCTCTCCGACCTTCAAAAAAAAAGTTATTCAAGAATATCTCCTCAGATTTGGGGGAATTTCGTCGGTCGACCTCTTCCGAAGGTCGTACAAGCTCGGGGATGGTACCAATCGATCCGCAGGACCCAAATTAGTCCAGATGCAACCACTTTTCAAGTCTCTCCGACCTTCACAAAAAAAGTTATTCAAGAATATCTCTTTCTCCTATGTGCTTTCATCCCTAACCCTAACCCTAACCCTTCCGAAAGTCGGAGAAGCTCAAGGATGGTACCGATCGATGCGCGCTACCCCATTTAGTGGGGGTAGAGCCTACTTGCAAGTCTCTCCGACCTTCACAAAAAAAGTTATTCAAGAATATCTCCTCAGATTTGGGGGAATTTCGTCGGTCGACCTCTTCCGAAGGTCGTACAAGCTCGGGGATGGTACCAATCGATCTGCAGGACCCAAATTAGTCCAGATGCAACCACTTTCCAAGTCTCTCCGACCTTTACAAAAAAAGTTATTCAAGAATATCTCTTTCTCCTATGTGCTTTCATCCCTAACCCTAACCCTAACCCTTCCGAAAGTCGGAGAAGCTCAAGGATGGTACCGATCGATGCGCGCTACCCCATTTAGTGGGAGTAGAGCCTACTTGCAAGTCTCTCCGACCTTCACAAAAAAAGTTATTCAAGAATATCTCCTCAGATTTGGGGGAATTTCGTCGGTCGACCTCTTCCGAAGGTCGTACAAGCTCGGGCATGGTACCAATCGATCCGCAGGACCCAAATTAGTCCAGATGCAACCACTTTCCAAGTCTCTCCGACCTTCACAAAAAAAGTTATTCAAGAATATCTCTTTCTCCTATGTGCTTTCATCCCTAACCCTAACCCTAACCCTTCCGAAAGTCGGAGAAGCTCAAAGATGGTACCGATCGATGTGCGCTACCCCATTTAGTGGGGGTAGAGCCTACTTGCAAGTCTCTCCGACCTTCACAAAAAAAGTTATTCAAGAATATCTCTTTCTCCTATGTGCTTTCATCCCTAACCCTAACCCTAACCCTTCCGAAAGTCGGAGAAGCTCAAGGATGGTACCGATCGATGCGCGCTACCCCATTTAGTGGGGGTAGAGCCTACTTGCAAGTCTCTCCGACCTTCACAAAAAAAGTTATTCAAGAATATCTCTTTCTCCTATGTGCTTTCATCCCTAACCCTAACCCTAACCCTTCCGAAAGTCGGAGAAGCTCAAGGATGGTACCGATCGATGCGCGCTACCCCATTTAGTGGGAGTAGAGCCTACTTGCAAGTCTCTCCGACCTTCACAAAAAAAGTTATTCAAGAATATCTCTTTCTCCTATGTGCTTTCATCCCTAACCCTAACCCTAACCCTTCCGAAAGTCGGAGAAGCTCAAGGATGGTACCGATCGATGCGCTCAACCCCATTTAGTGGGGGTAGAGCCTACTTGCAAGTCTCTCCGACCTTCAAAAAAAAAGTTATTCAAGAATATCTCCTCAGATTTGGGGGAATTTCGTCGGTCGACCTCTTCCGAAGGTCGTACAAGCTCGGGGATGGTACCAATCGATCCGCAGGACCCAAATTAGTCCAGATGCAACCACTTTTCAAGTCTCTCCGACCTTCACAAAAAAAGTTATTCAAGAATATCTCTTTCTCCTATGTGCTTTCATCCCTAACCCTAACCCTAACCCTTCCGAAAGTCGGAGAAGCTCAAGGATGGTACCGATCGATGCGCGCTACCCCATTTAGTGGGGGTAGAGCCTACTTGCAAGTCTCTCCGACCTTCACAAAAAAAGTTATTCAAGAATATCTCTTTCTCCTATGTGCTTTCATCCCTAACCCTAACCCTAACCCTTCCGAAAGTCGGAGAAGCTCAAGGATGGTACCGATCGATGTGCGCAACCCCATTTAGTGGGGGTAGAGCCTACTTGCAAGTCTCTCCGACCTTCACAAAAAAAGTTATTCAAGAATATCTCCTCAGATTTGGGGGAATTTCGTCGGTCGACCTCTTCCGAAGGTCGTACAAGCTCGGGGATGGTACCAATCGATCCGCAGGACCCAAATTAGTCCAGATGCAACCACTTTTCAAGTCTCTCCGACCTTCACAAAAAAAGTTATTCAAGAATATCTCTTTCTCCTATGTGCTTTCATCCCTAACCCTAACCCTAACCCTTCCGAAAGTCGGAGAAGCTCAAGGATGGTACCGATCGATGCGCGCTACCCCATTTAGTGGGGGTAGAGCCTACTTGCAAGTCTCTCCGACCTTCACAAAAAAAGTTATTCAAGAATATCTCTTTCTCCTATGTGCTTTCATCCCTAACCCTAACCCTTCCGAAAGTCGGAGAAGCTCAAAGATGGTACCGATCGATGCGCGCTACCCCATTTAGTGGGGGTAGAGCCTACTTGCAAGTCTCTCCGACCTTCACAAAAAAAGTTATTCAAGAATATCTCCTCAGATTTGGGGGAATTTCGTCGGTCGACCTCTTCCGAAGGTCGTACAAGCTCGGGGATGGTACCAATCGATCCGCAGGACCCAAATTAGTCCAGATGCAACCACTTTCCAAGTCTCTCCGACCTTCACAAAAAAAGTTATTCAAGAATATCTCTTTCTCCTATGTGCTTTCATCCCTAACCCTAACCCTAACCCTTCCGAAAGTCGGAGAAGCTCAAGGATGGTACCGATCGATGCGCGCTACCCCATTTAGTGGGGGTAGAGCCTACTTGCAAGTCTCTCCGACCTTCACAAAAAAAGTTATTCAAGAATATCTCTTTCTCCTATGTGCTTTCATCCCTAACCCTAACCCTAACCCTTCCGAAAGTCGGAGAAGCTCAAGGATGGTACCGATCGATGCACGCTACCCCATTTAGTGGGGGTAGAGCCTACTTGCAAGTCTCTCCGACCTTCACAAAAAAAGTTATTCAAGAATATCTCCTCAGATTTGGGGGAATTTCGTCGGTCGACCTCTTCCGAAGGTCGTACAAGCTCGGGGATGGTACCAATCGATCCGCAGGACCCAAATTAGTCCAGATGCAACCACTTTCCAAGTCTCTCCGACCTTCACAAAAAAAGTTATTCAAGAATATCTCTTTCTCCTATGTGCTTTCATCCCTAACCCTAACCCTAACCCTTCCGAAAGTCGGAGAAGCTCAAGGATGGTACCGATCGATGCGCGCTACCCCATTTAGTGGGGGTAGAGCCTACTTGCAAGTCTCTCCGACCTTCACAAAAAAAGTTATTCAAGAATATCTCTTTCTCCTATGTGCTTTCATCCCTAACCCTAACCCTAACCCTTCCGAAAGTCGGAGAAGCTCAAGGATGGTACCGATCGATGCGCGCTACCCCATTTAGTGGGGGTAGAGCCTACCTGCAAGTCTCTCCGACCTTCACAAAAAAAGTTATTCAAGAATATCTCCTCAGATTTGGGGGAATTTCGTCGGTCGACCTCTTCCGAAGGTCGTACAAGCTCGGGGATGGTACCAATCGATCCGCAGGACCCAAATTAGTCCAGATGCAACCACTTTCCAAGTCTCTCCGACCTTCACAAAAAAAGTTATTCAAGAATATCTCTTTCTCCTATGTGCTTTCATCCCTAACCCTAACCCTTCCGAAAGTCGGAGAAGCTCAAGGATGGTACCGATCGATGCGCGCTACCCCATTTAGTGGGGGTAGAGCCTACTTGCAAGTCTCTCCGACCTTCACAAAAAAAGTTATTCAAGAATATCTCTTTCTCCTATGTGCTTTCATCCCTAACCCTAACCCTAACCCTTCCGAAAGTCGGAGAAGCTCAAGGATGGTACCGATCGATGTGCGCTACCCCATTTAGTGGGGGTAGAGCCTACTTGCAAGTCTCTCCGACCTTCACAAAAAAAGTTATTCAAGAATATCTCTTTCTCCTATGTGCTTTCATCCCTAACCCTAACCCTAACCCTTCCGAAAGTCGGAGAAGCTCAAGGATAGTACCGATCGATGCGCGCAACCCCATTTAGTGGGGGTAGAGCCTACTTGCAAGTCTCTCCGACCTTCACAAAAAAAGTTATTCAAGAATATCTCCTCAGATTTGGGGGAATTTCGTCGGTCGACCTCTTCCGAAGGTCGTACAAGCTCGGGGATGGTACCAATCGATCCGCAGGACCCAAATTAGTCCAGATGCAACCACTTTTCAAGTCTCTCCGACCTTCACAAAAAAAGTTATTCAAGAATATCTCTTTCTCCTATGTGCTTTCATCCCTAACCCTAACCCTAACCCTTCCGAAAGTCGGAGAAGCTCAAGGATGGTACCGATCGATGCGCGCTACCCCATTTAGTGGGGGTAGAGCCTACTTGCAAGTCTCTCCGACCTTCACAAAAAAAGTTATTCAAGAATATCTCTTTCTCCTATGTGCTTTCATCCCTAACCCTAACCCTAACCCTTCCGAAAGTCGGAGAAGCTCAAGGATGGTACCGATCGATGCGCGCTACCCCATTTAGTGGGGGTAGAGCCTACCTGCAAGTCTCTCCGACCTTCACAAAAAAAGTTATTCAAGAATATCTCCTCAGATTTGGGGGAATTTCGTCGGTCGACCTCTTCCGAAGGTCGTACAAGCTCGGGGATGGTACCAATCGATCCGCAGGACCCAAATTAGTCCAGATGCAACCACTTTCCAAGTCTCTCCGACCTTCACAAAAAAAGTTATTCAAGAATATCTCTTTCTCCTATGTGCTTTCATCCCTAACCCTAACCCTAACCCTTCCGAAAGTCGGAGAAGCTCAAGGATGGTACCGATCGATGCGCGCTACCCCATTTAGTGGGGGTAGAGCCTACTTGCAAGTCTCTCCGACCTTCACAAAAAAAGTTATTCAAGAATATCTCTTTCTCCTATGTGCTTTCATCCCTAACCCTAACCCTAACCCTTCCGAAAGTCGGAGAAGCTCAAGGATGGTACCGATCGATGCGCGCTACCCCATTTAGTGGGGGTAGAGCCTACTTGCAAGTCTCTCCGACCTTCACAAAAAAAGTTATTCAAGAATATCTCTTTCTCCTATGTGCTTTCATCCCTAACCCTAACCCTAACCCTTCCGAAAGTCGGAGAAGCTCAAGGATGGTACTGATCGATGCGCGCAAGCCCATTTAGTGGGGGTAGAGCCTACTTGCAAGTCTCTCCGACCTTCACAAAAAAAGTTATTCAAGAATATCTCCTCAGATTTGGGGGAATTTCGTCGGTCGACCTCTTCCGAAGGTCGTACAAGCTCGGGGATGGTACCAATCGATCCGCAGGACCCAAATTAGTCCAGATGCAACCACTTTCCAAGTCTCTCCGACCTTCACAAAAAAAGTTATTCAAGAATATCTCTTTCTCCTATGTGCTTTCATCCCTAACCCTAACCCTAACCCTTCCGAAAGTCGGAGAAGCTCAAGGATGGTACCGATCGATGCGCGCTACCCCATTTAGTGGGGGTAGAGCCTACTTGCAAGTCTCTCCGACCTTCACAAAAAAAGTTATTCAAGAATATCTCTTTCTCCTATGTGCTTTCATCCCTAACCCTAACCCTAACCCTTCCGAAAGTCGGAGAAGCTCAAGGATGGTACCGATCGATGCGCGCAACCCCATTTAGTGGGGGTAGAGCCTACTTGCAAGTCTCTCCGACCTTCACAAAAAAAGTTATTCAAGAATATCTCCTCAGATTTGGGGGAATTTCGTCGGTCGACCTCTTCCGAAGGTCGTACAAGCTCGGGGATGGTACCAATCGATCCGCAGGACCCAAATTAGTCCAGATGCAACCACTTTTCAAGTCTCTCCGACCTTCACAAAAAAAGTTATTCAAGAATATCTCTTTCTCCTATGTGCTTTCATCCCTAACCCTAACCCTAACCCTTCCGAAAGTCGGAGAAGCTCAAGGATGGTACCGATCGATGCGCGCTACCCCATTTAGTGGGGGTAGAGCCTACTTGCAAGTCTCTCCGACCTTCACAAAAAAAGTTATTCAAGAATATCTCTTTCTCCTATGTGCTTTCATCCCTAACCCTAACCCTAACCCTTCCGAAAGTCGGAGAAGCTCAAGGATGGTACCGATCGATGCGCGCTACCCCATTTAGTGGGAGTAGAGCCTACTTGCAAGTCTCTCCGACCTTCACAAAAAAAGTTATTCAAGAATATCTCTTTCTCCTATGTGCTTTCATCCCTAACCCTAACCCTTCCGAAAGTCGGAGAAGCTCAAGGATGGTACCGATCGATGCGCGCTACCCCATTTAGTGGGAGTAGAGCCTACTTGCAAGTCTCTCCGACCTTCACAAAAAAAGTTATTCAAGAATATCTCTTTCTCCTATGTGCTTTCATCCCTAACCCTAACCCTAACCCTTCCGAAAGTCGGAGAAGCTCAAGGATGGTACCGATCGATGCGCGCAACCCCATTTAGTGGGGGTAGAGCCTACTTGCAAGTCTCTCCGACCTTCACAAAAAAAGTTATTCAAGAATATCTCCTCAGATTTGGGGGAATTTCGTCGGTCGACCTCTTCCGAAGGTCGTACAAGCTCGGGGATGGTACCAATCGATCTGCAGGACCCAAATTAGTCCAGATGCAACCACTTTTCAAGTCTCTCCGACCTTCACAAAAAAAGTTATTCAAGAATATCTCTTTCTCCTATGTGCTTTCATCCCTAACCCTAACCCTAACCCTTCCGAAAGTCGGAGAAGCTCAAAGATGGTACCGATCGATGCGCGCTACCCCATTTAGTGGGGGTAGAGCCTACTTGCAAGTCTCTCCGACCTTCACAAAAAAAGTTATTCAAGAATATCTCTTTCTCCTATGTGCTTTCATCCCTAACCCTAACCCTAACCCTTCCGAAAGTCGGAGAAGCTCAAGGATGGTACCGATCGATGCGCGCAACCCCATTTAGTGGGGGTAGAGCCTACTTGCAAGTCTCTCCGACCTTCACAAAAAAAGTTATTCAAGAATATCTCCTCAGATTTGGGGGAATTTCGTCGGTCGACCTCTTCCGAAGGTCGTACAAGCTCGGGGATGGTACCAATCGATCCGCAGGACCCAAATTAGTCCAGATGCAACCACTTTTCAAGTCTCTCCGACCTTCACAAAAAAAGTTATTCAAGAATATCTCTTTCTCCTATGTGCTTTCATCCCTAACCCTAACCCTAACCCTTCCGAAAGTCGGAGAAGCTCAAGGATGGTACCGATCGATGCGCGCAACCCCATTTAGTGGGGGTAGAGCCTACTTGCAAGTCTCTCCGACCTTCACAAAAAAAGTTATTCAAGAATATCTCCTCAGATTTGGGGGAATTTCGTCGGTCGACCTCTTCCGAAGGTCGTACAAGCTCGGGGATGGTACCAATCGATCCGCAGGACCCAAATTAGTCCAGATGCAACCACTTTTCAAGTCTCTCCGACCTTCACAAAAAAAGTTATTCAAGAATATCTCTTTCTCCTATGTGCTTTCATCCCTAACCCTAACCCTAACCCTTCCGAAAGTCGGAGAAGCTCAAGGATGGTACCGATCGATGCGCGCAACCCCATTTAGTGGGGGTAGAGCCTACTTGCAAGTCTCTCCGACCTTCACAAAAAAAGTTATTCAAGAATATCTCCTCAGATTTGGGGGAATTTCGTCGGTCGACCTCTTCCGAAGGTCGTACAAGCTCGGGGATGGTACCAATCGATCCGCAGGACCCAAATTAGTCCAGATGCAACCACTTTCCAAGTCTCTCCGACCTTCACAAAAAAAGTTATTCAAGAATATCTCTTTCTCCTATGTGCTTTCATCCCTAACCCTAACCCTAACCCTTCCGAAAGTCGGAGAAGCTCAAGGATGGTACCGATCGATGCGCGCTACCCCATTTAGTGGGGGTAGAGCCTACTTGCAAGTCTCTCCGACCTTCACAAAAAAAGTTATTCAAGAATATCTCTTTCTCCTATGTGCTTTCATCCCTAACCCTAACCCTAACCCTTCCGAAAGTCGGAGAAGCTCAAGGATGGTACCGATCGATGCGCGCAACCCCATTTAGTGGGGGTAGAGCCTACTTGCAAGTCTCTCCGACCTTCACAAAAAAAGTTATTCAAGAATATCTCCTCAGATTTGGGGGAATTTCGTCGGTCGACCTCTTCCGAAGGTCGTACAAGCTCGGGGATGGTACCAATCGATCCGCAGGACCCAAATTAGTCCAGATGCAACCACTTTCCAAGTCTCTCCGACCTTCACAAAAAAAGTTATTCAAGAATATCTCTTTCTCCTATGTGCTTTCATCCCTAACCCTAACCCTAACCCTTCCGAAAGTCGGAGAAGCTCAAAGATGGTACCGATCGATGCGCGCTACCCCATTTAGTGGGGGTAGAGCCTACTTGCAAGTCTCTCCGACCTTCACAAAAAAAGTTATTCAAGAATATCTCTTTCTCCTATGTGCTTTCATCCCTAACCCTAACCCTAACCCTTCCGAAAGTCGGAGAAGCTCAAGGATGGTACCGATCGATGCGCGCAACCCCATTTAGTGGGGGTAGAGCCTACTTGCAAGTCTCTCCGACCTTCACAAAAAAAGTTATTCAAGAATATCTCCTCAGATTTGGGGGAATTTCGTCGGTCGACCTCTTCCGAAGGTCGTACAAGCTCGGGGATGGTACCAATCGATCCGCAGGACCCAAATTAGTCCAGATGCAACCACTTTCCAAGTCTCTCCGACCTTCAAAAAAAAAGTTATTCAAGAATATCTCTTTCTCCTATGTGCTTTCATCCCTAACCCTAACCCTAACCCTTCCGAAAGTCGGAGAAGCTCAAGGATGGTACCGATCGATGCGCGCTACCCCATTTAGTGGGGGTAGAGCCTACTTGCAAGTCTCTCCGACCTTCACAAAAAAAGTTATTCAAGAATATCTCTTTCTCCTATGTGCTTTCATCCCTAACCCTAACCCTAACCCTTCCGAAAGTCGGAGAAGCTCAAGGATGGTACCGATCGATGCGCGCAACCCCATTTAGTGGGGGTAGAGCCTACTTGCAAGTCTCTCCGACCTTCACAAAAAAAGTTATTCAAGAATATCTCCTCAGATTTGGGGGAATTTCGTCGGTCGACCTCTTCCGAAGGTCGTACAAGCTCGGGGATGGTACCAATCGATCCGCAGGACCCAAATTAGTCCAGATGAAACCACTTTCCAAGTCTCTCCGACCTTCACAAAAAAAGTTATTCAAGAATATCTCTTTCTCCTATGTGCTTTCATCCCTAACCCTAACCCTAACCCTTCCGAAAGTCGGAGAAGCTCAAAGATGGTACCGATCGATGCGCGCTACCCCATTTAGTGGGGGTAGAGCCTACTTGCAAGTCTCTCCGACCTTCACAAAAAAAGTTATTCAAGAATATCTCTTTCTCCTATGTGCTTTCATCCCTAACCCTAACCCTAACCCTTCCGAAAGTCGGAGAAGCTCAAGGATGGTACCGATCGATGCGCGCAACCCCATTTAGTGGGGGTAGAGCCTACTTGCAAGTCTCTCCGACCTTCACAAAAAAAGTTATTCAAGAATATCTCCTCAGATTTGGGGGAATTTCGTCGGTCGACCTCTTCCGAAGGTCGTACAAGCTCGGGGATGGTACCAATCGATCCGCAGGACCCAAATTAGTCCAGATGCAACCACTTTCCAAGTCTCTCCGACCTTCACAAAAAAAGTTATTCAAGAATATCTCTTTCTCCTATGTGCTTTCATCCCTAACCCTAACCCTAACCCTTCCGAAAGTCGGAGAAGCTCAAGGATGGTACCGATCGATGCGCGCTACCCCATTTAGTGGGGGTAGAGCCTACTTGCAAGTCTCTCCGACCTTCACAAAAAAAGTTATTCAAGAATATCTCTTTCTCCTATGTGCTTTCATCCCTAACCCTAACCCTAACCCTTCCGAAAGTCGGAGAAGCTCAAGGATGGTACCGATCGATGCGCGCAACCCCATTTAGTGGGGGTAGAGCCTACTTGCAAGTCTCTCCGACCTTCACAAAAAAAGTTATTCAAGAATATCTCCTCAGATTTGGGGGAATTTCGTCGGTCGACCTCTTCCGAAGGTCGTACAAGCTCGGGGATGGTACCAATCGATCCGCAGGACCCAAATTAGTCCAGATGCAACCACTTTCCAAGTCTCTCCGACCTTTACAAAAAAAGTTATTCAAGAATATCTCTTTCTCCTATGTGCTTTCATCCCTAACCCTAACCCTAACCCTTCCGAAAGTCGGAGAAGCTCAAGGATGGTACCGATCGATGCGCGCTACCCCATTTAGTGGGGGTAGAGCCTACTTGCAAGTCTCTCCGACCTTCACAAAAAAAGTTATTCAAGATTATCTCCTCAGATTTGGGGGAATTTCGTCGGTCGACCTCTTCCGAAGGTCGTACAAGCTCGGGCATGGTACCAATCGATCCGCAGGACCCAAATTAGTCCAGATGCAACCACTTTCCAAGTCTCTCCGACCTTCACAAAAAAAGTTATTCAAGAATATCTCTTTCTCCTATGTGCTTTCATCCCTAACCCTAACCCTAACCCTTCCGAAAGTCGGAGAAGCTCAAGGATGGTACCGATCGATGCGCGCTACCCCATTTAGTGGGGGTAGAGCCTACTTGCAAGTCTCTCCGACCTTCACAAAAAAAGTTATTCAAGAATATCTCTTTCTCCTATGTGCTTTCATCCCTAACCCTAACCCTAACCCTTCCGAAAGTCGGAGAAGCTCAAGGATGGTACCGATCGATGCGCGCAACCCCATTTAGTGGGGGTAGAGCCTACTTGCAAGTCTCTCCGACCTTCACAAAAAAAGTTACTCAAGAATATCTCCTCAGATTTGGGGGAATTTCGTCGGTCGACCTCTTCCGAAGGTCGTACAAGCTCGGGGATGGTACCAATCGATCCGCAGGACCCAAATTAGTCCAGATGCAACCACTTTTCAAGTCTCTCCGACCTTCACAAAAAAAGTTATTCAAGAATATCTCTTTCTCCTATGTGCTTTCATCCCTAACCCTAACCCTAACCCTTCCGAAAGTCGGAGAAGCTCAAGGATGGTACCGATCGATGCGCGCAACCCCATTTAGTGGGGGTAGAGCCTACTTGCAAGTCTCTCCGACCTTCACAAAAAAAGTTATTCAAGAATATCTCCTCAGATTTGGGGGAATTTCGTCGGTCGACCTCTTCCGAAGGTCGTACAAGCTCGGGGATGGTACCAATCGATCTGCAGGACCCAAATTAGTCCAGATGCAACCACTTTTCAAGTCTCTCCGACCTTCACAAAAAAAGTTATTCAAGAATATCTCTTTCTCCTATGTGCTTTCATCCCTAACCCTAACCCTAACCCTTCCGAAAGTCGGAGAAGCTCAAAGATGGTACCGATCGATGCGCGCTACCCCATTTAGTGGGGGTAGAGCCTACTTGCAAGTCTCTCCGACCTTCACAAAAAAAGTTATTCAAGAATATCTCTTTCTCCTATGTGCTTTCATCCCTAACCCTAACCCTAACCCTTCCGAAAGTCGGAGAAGCTCAAGGATGGTACCGATCGATGCGCGCAACCCCATTTAGTGGGGGTAGAGCCTACTTGCAAGTCTCTCCGACCTTCACAAAAAAAGTTATTCAAGAATATCTCCTCAGATTTGGGGGAATTTCGTCGGTCGACCTCTTCCGAAGGTCGTACAAGCTCGGGGATGGTACCAATCGATCCGCAGGACCCAAATTAGTCCAGATGCAACCACTTTTCAAGTCTCTCCGACCTTCACAAAAAAAGTTATTCAAGAATATCTCTTTCTCCTATGTGCTTTCATCCCTAACCCTAACCCTAACCCTTCCGAAAGTCGGAGAAGCTCAAGGATGGTACCGATCGATGCGCGCAACCCCATTTAGTGGGGGTAGAGCCTACTTGCAAGTCTCTCCGACCTTCACAAAAAAAGTTATTCAAGAATATCTCCTCAGATTTGGGGGAATTTCGTCGGTCGACCTCTTCCGAAGGTCGTACAAGCTCGGGCATGGTACCAATCGATCCGCAGGACCCAAATTAGTCCAGATGCAACCACTTTCCAAGTCTCTCCGACCTTCAAAAAAAAAGTTATTCAAGAATATCTCTTTCTCCTATGTGCTTTCATCCCTAACCCTAACCCTAACCCTTCCGAAAGTCGGAGAAGCTCAAGGATGGTACCGATCGATGCGCGCTACCCCATTTAGTGGGGGTAGAGCCTACTTGCAAGTCTCTCCGACCTTCACAAAAAAAGTTATTCAAGAATATCTCTTTCTCCTATGTGCTTTCATCCCTAACCCTAACCCTAACCCTTCCGAAAGTCGGAGAAGCTCAAGGATGGTACCGATCGATGCGCGCAACCCCATTTAGTGGGGGTAGAGCCTACTTGCAAGTCTCTCCGACCTTCACAAAAAAAGTTATTCAAGAATATCTCCTCAGATTTGGGGGAATTTCGTCGGTCGACCTCTTCCGAAGGTCGTACAAGCTCGGGGATGGTACCAATCGATCCGCAGGATCCAAATTAGTCCAGATGCAACCACTTTTCAAGTCTCTCCGACCTTCACAAAAAAAGTTATTCAAGAATATCTCTTTCTCCTATGTGCTTTCATCCCTAACCCTAACCCTAACCCTTCCGAAAGTCGGAGAAGCTCAAGGATGGTACCGATCGATGCGCGCAACCCCATTTAGTGGGGGTAGAGCCTACTTGCAAGTCTCTCCGACCTTCACAAAAAAAGTTATTCAAGAATATCTCCTCAGATTTGGGGGAATTTCGTCGGTCGACCTCTTCCGAAGGTCGTACAAGCTCGGGGATGGTACCAATCGATCTGCAGGACCCAAATTAGTCCAGATGCAACCACTTTTCAAGTCTCTCCGACCTTCACAAAAAAAGTTATTCAAGAATATCTCTTTCTCCTATGTGCTTTCATCCCTAACCCTAACCCTAACCCTTCCGAAAGTCGGAGAAGCTCAAAGATGGTACCGATCGATGCGCGCTACCCCATTTAGTGGGGGTAGAGCCTACTTGCAAGTCTCTCCGACCTTCACAAAAAAAGTTATTCAAGAATATCTCTTTCTCCTATGTGCTTTCATCCCTAACCCTAACCCTAACCCTTCCGAAAGTCGGAGAAGCTCAAGGATGGTACCGATCGATGCGCGCAACCCCATTTAGTGGGGGTAGAGCCTACTTGCAAGTCTCTCCGACCTTCACAAAAAAAGTTATTCAAGAATATCTCCTCAGATTTGGGGGAATTTCGTCGGTCGACCTCTTCCGAAGGTCGTACAAGCTCGGGGATGGTACCAATCGATCCGCAGGACCCAAATTAGTCCAGATGCAACCACTTTTCAAGTCTCTCCGACCTTCACAAAAAAAGTTATTCAAGAATATCTCTTTCTCCTATGTGCTTTCATCCCTAACCCTAACCCTAACCCTTCCGAAAGTCGGAGAAGCTCAAGGATGGTACCGATCGATGCGCGCAACCCCATTTAGTGGGGGTAGAGCCTACTTGCAAGTCTCTCCGACCTTCACAAAAAAAGTTATTCAAGAATATCTCCTCAGATTTGGGGGAATTTCGTCGGTCGACCTCTTCCGAAGGTCGTACAAGCTCGGGGATGGTACCAATCGATCCGCAGGACCCAAATTAGTCCAGATGCAACCACTTTCCAAGTCTCTCCGACCTTCACAAAAAAAGTTATTCAAGAATATCTCTTTCTCCTATGTGCTTTCATCCCTAACCCTAACCCTAACCCTTCCGAAAGTCGGAGAAGCTCAAGGATGGTACCGATCGATGCGCGCAACCCCATTTAGTGGGGGTAGAGCCTACTTGCAAGTCTCTCCGACCTTCACAAAAAAAGTTATTCAAGAATATCTCCTCAGATTTGGGGGAATTTCGTCGGTCGACCTCTTCCGAAGGTCGTACAAGCTCGGGGATGGTACCAATCGATCCGCAGGACCCAAATTAGTCCAGATGCAACCACTTTCCAAGTCTCTCCGACCTTCACAAAAAAAGTTATTCAAGAATATCTCTTTCTCCTATGTGCTTTCATCCCTAACCCTAACCCTTCCGAAAGTCGGAGAAGCTCAAGGATGGTACCGATCGATGCGCGCTACCCCATTTAGTGGGGGTAGAGCCTACTTGCAAGTCTCTCCGACCTTCACAAAAAAAGTTATTCAAGAATATCTCTTTCTCCTATGTGCTTTCATCCCTAACCCTAACCCTAACCCTTCCGAAAGTCGGAGAAGCTCAAGGATGGTACCGATCGATGCGCGCTACCCCATTTAGTGGGGGTAGAGCCTACTTGCAAGTCTCTCCGACCTTCACAAAAAAAGTTATTCAAGAATATCTCTTTCTCCTATGTGCTTTCATCCCTAACCCTAACCCTAACCCTTCCGAAAGTCGGAGAAGCTCAAGGATGGTACCGATCGATGCGCGCAACCCCATTTAGTGGGGGTAGAGCCTACTTGCAAGTCTCTCCGACCTTCACAAAAAAAGTTATTCAAGAATATCTCCTCAGATTTGGGGGAATTTCGTCGGTCGACCTCTTCCGAAGGTCGTACAAGCTCGGGGATGGTACCAATCGATCCGCAGGACCCAAATTAGTCCAGATGCAACCACTTTTCAAGTCTCTCCGACCTTCACAAAAAAAGTTATTCAAGAATATCTCTTTCTCCTATGTGCTTTCATCCCTAACCCTAACCCTAACCCTTCCGAAAGTCGGAGAAGCTCAAGGATGGTACCGATCGATGCGCGCTACCCCATTTAGTGGGGGTAGAGCCTACTTGCAAGTCTCTCCGACCTTCACAAAAAAAGTTATTCAAGAATATCTCTTTCTCCTATGTGCTTTCATCCCTAACCCTAACCCTAACCCTTCCGAAAGTCGGAGAAGCTCAAGGATGGTACTGATCGATGCGCGCTACCCCATTTAGTGGGGGTAGAGCCTACCTGCAAGTCTCTCCGACCTTCACAAAAAAAGTTATTCAAGAATATCTCCTCAGATTTGGGGGAATTTCGTCGGTCGACCTCTTCCGAAGGTCGTACAAGCTCGGGGATGGTACCAATCGATCCGCAGGACCCAAATTAGTCCAGATGCAACCACTTTCCAAGTCTCTCCGACCTTCACAAAAAAAGTTATTCAAGAATATCTCTTTCTCCTATGTGCTTTCATCCCTAACCCTAACCCTTCCGAAAGTCGGAGAAGCTCAAGGATGGTACCGATCGATGCGCGCTACCCCATTTAGTGGGGGTAGAGCCTACTTGCAAGTCTCTCCGACCTTCACAAACAAAGTTATTCAAGAATATCTCTTTCTCCTATGTGCTTTCATCCCTAACCCTAACCCTAACCCTTCCGAAAGTCGGAGAAGCTCAAGGATGGTACCGATCGATGCGCGCTACCCCATTTAGTGGGGGTAGAGCCTACTTGCAAGTCTCTCCGACCTTCACAAAAAAAGTTATTCAAGAATATCTCTTTCTCCTATGTGCTTTCATCCCTAACCCTAACCCTAACCCTTCCGAAAGTCGGAGAAGCTCAAGGATGGTACCGATCGATGCGCGCAACCCCATTTAGTGGGGGTAGAGCCTACTTGCAAGTCTCTCCGACCTTCACAAAAAAAGTTATTCAAGAATATCTCCTCAGATTTGGGGGAATTTCGTCGGTCGACCTCTTCCGAAGGTCGTACAAGCTCGGGGATGGTACCAATCGATCCGCAGGACCCAAATTAGTCCAGATGCAACCACTTTTCAAGTCTCTCCGACCTTCACAAAAAAAGTTATTCAAGAATATCTCTTTCTCCTATGTGCTTTCATCCCTAACCCTAACCCTAACCCTTCCAAAAGTCGGAGAAGCTCAAGGATGGTACCGATCGATGCGCGCTACCCCATTTAGTGGGGGTAGAGCCTACTTGCAAGTCTCTCCGACCTTCACAAAAAAAGTTATTCAAGAATATCTCTTTCTCCTATGTGCTTTCATCCCTAACCCTAACCCTAACCCTTCCGAAAGTCGGAGAAGCTCAAGGATGGTACCGATCGATGCGCGCTACCCCATTTAGTGGGGGTAGAGCCTACCTGCAAGTCTCTCCGACCTTCACAAAAAAAGTTATTCAAGAATATCTCCTCAGATTTGGGGGAATTTCGTCGGTCGACCTCTTCCGAAGGTCGTACAAGCTCGGGCATGGTACCAATCGATCCGCAGGACCCAAATTAGTCCAGATGCAACCACTTTCCAAGTCTCTCCGACCTTCACAAAAAAAGTTATTCAAGAATATCTCTTTCTCCTATGTGCTTTCATCCCTAACCCTAACCCTAACCCTTCCGAAAGTCGGAGAAGCTCAAGGATGGTACCGATCGATGCGCGCTACCCCATTTAGTGGGGGTAGAGCCTACTTGCAAGTCTCTCCGACCTTCACAAAAAAAGTTATTCAAGAATATCTCTTTCTCCTATGTGCTTTCATCCCTAACCCTAACCCTAACCCTTCCGAAAGTCGGAGAAGCTCAAGGATGGTACCGATCGATGCGCGCAACCCCATTTAGTGGGGGTAGAGCCTACTTGCAAGTCTCTCCGACCTTCACAAAAAAAGTTATTCAAGAATATCTCCTCAGATTTGGGGGAATTTCGTCGGTCGACCTCTTCCGAAGGTCGTACAAGCTCGGGGATGGTACCAATCGATCCGCAGGACCCAAATTAGTCCAGATGCAACCACTTTTCAAGTCTCTCCGACCTTCACAAAAAAAGTTATTCAAGAATATCTCTTTCTCCTATGTGCTTTCATCCCTAACCCTAACCCTAACCCTTCCGAAAGTCGGAGAAGCTCAAGGATGGTACCGATCGATGCGCGCAACCCCATTTAGTGGGGGTAGAGCCTACTTGCAAGTCTCTCCGACCTTCACAAAAAAAGTTATTCAAGAATATCTCCTCAGATTTGGGGGAATTTCGTCGGTCGACCTCTTCCGAAGGTCGTACAAGCTCGGGGATGGTACCAATCGATCTGCAGGACCCAAATTAGTCCAGATGCAACCACTTTTCAAGTCTCTCCGACCTTCACAAAAAAAGTTATTCAAGAATATCTCTTTCTCCTATGTGCTTTCATCCCTAACCCTAACCCTAACCCTTCCGAAAGTCGGAGAAGCTCAAAGATGGTACCGATCGATGCGCGCTACCCCATTTAGTGGGGGTAGAGCCTACTTGCAAGTCTCTCCGACCTTCACAAAAAAAGTTATTCAAGAATATCTCTTTCTCCTATGTGCTTTCATCCCTAACCCTAACCCTAACCCTTCCGAAAGTCGGAGAAGCTCAAGGATGGTACCGATCGATGCGCGCAACCCCATTTAGTGGGGGTAGAGCCTACTTGCAAGTCTCTCCGACCTTCACAAAAAAAGTTATTCAAGAATATCTCCTCAGATTTGGGGGAATTTCGTCGGTCGACCTCTTCCGAAGGTCGTACAAGCTCGGGGATGGTACCAATCGATCCGCAGGACCCAAATTAGTCCAGATGCAACCACTTTTCAAGTCTCTCCGACCTTCACAAAAAAAGTTATTCAAGAATATCTCTTTCTCCTATGTGCTTTCATCCCTAACCCTAACCCTAACCCTTCCGAAAGTCGGAGAAGCTCAAGGATGGTACCGATCGATGCGCGCAACCCCATTTAGTGGGGGTAGAGCCTACTTGCAAGTCTCTCCGACCTTCACAAAAAAAGTTATTCAAGAATATCTCCTCAGATTTGGGGGAATTTCGTCGGTCGACCTCTTCCAAAGGTCGTACAAGCTCGGGGATGGTACCAATCGATCCGCAGGACCCAAATTAGTCCAGATGCAACCACTTTCCAAGTCTCTCCGACCTTCACAAAAAAAGTTATTCAAGAATATCTCTTTCTCCTATGTGCTTTCATCCCTAACCCTAACCCTAACCCTTCCGAAAGTCGGAGAAGCTCAAGGATGGTACCGATCGATGCGCGCAACCCCATTTAGTGGGGGTAGAGCCTACTTGCAAGTCTCTCCGACCTTCACAAAAAAAGTTATTCAAGAATATCTCCTCAGATTTGGGGGAATTTCGTCGGTCGACCTCTTCCGAAGGACGTACAAGCTCGGGGATGGTACCAATCGATCCGCAGGACCCAAATTAGTCCAGATGCAACCACTTTCCAAGTCTCTCCGACCTTCACAAAAAAAGTTATTCAAGAATATCTCTTTCTCCTATGTGCTTTCATCCCTAACCCTAACCCTTCCGAAAGTCGGAGAAGCTCAAGGATGGTACCGATCGATGCGCGCAACCCCATTTAGTGGGGGTAGAGCCTACTTGCAAGTCTCTCCGACCTTCACAAAAAAAGTTATTCAAGAATATCTCCTCAGATTTGGGGGAATTTCGTCGGTCGACCTCTTCCGAAGGACGTACAAGCTCGGGGATGGTACCAATCGATCCGCAGGACCCAAATTAGTCCAGATGCAACCACTTTCCAAGTCTCTCCGACCTTCACAAAAAAAGTTATTCAAGAATATCTCTTTCTCCTATGTGCTTTCATCCCTAACCCTAACCCTTCCGAAAGTCGGAGAAGCTCAAGGATGGTACCGATCGATGCGCGCTACCCCATTTAGTGGGGGTAGAGCCTACTTGCAAGTCTCTCCGACCTTCACAAAAAAAGTTATTCAAGAATATCTCTTTCTCCTATGTGCTTTCATCCCTAACCCTAACCCTAACCCTTCCGAAAGTCGGAGAAGCTCAAGGATGGTACCGATCGATGCGCGCTACCCCATTTAGTGGGGGTAAAGCCTACTTGCAAGTCTCTCCGACCTTCACAAAAAAAGTTATTCAAGAATATCTCTTTCTCCTATGTGCTTTCATCCCTAACCCTAACCCTAACCCTTCCGAAAGTCGGAGAAGCTCAAGGATGGTACCGATCGATGCGCGCAACCCCATTTAGTGGGGGTAGAGCCTACTTGCAAGTCTCTCCGACCTTCACAAAAAAAGTTATTCAAGAATATCTCCTCAGATTTGGGGGAATTTCGTCGGTCGACCTCTTCCGAAGGTCGTACAAGCTCGGGGATGGTACCAATCGATCCGCAGGACCCAAATTAGTCCAGATGCAACCACTTTTCAAGTCTCTCCGACCTTCACAAAAAAAGTTATTCAAGAATATCTCTTTCTCCTATGTGCTTTCATCCCTAACCCTAACCCTAACCCTTCCGAAAGTCGGAGAAGCTCAAGGATGGTACTGATCGATGCGCGCTACCCCATTTAGTGGGGGTAGAGCCTACTTGCAAGTCTCTCCGACCTTCACAAAAAAAGTTATTCAAGAATATCTCTTTCTCCTATGTGCTTTCATCCCTAACCCTAACCCTAACCCTTCCGAAAGTCGGAGAAGCTCAAGGATGGTACCGATCGATGCGCGCTACCCCATTTAGTGGGGGTAGAGCCTACCTGCAAGTCTCTCCGACCTTCACAAAAAAAGTTATTCAAGAATATCTCCTCAGATTTGGGGGAATTTCGTCGGTCGACCTCTTCCGAAGGTCGTACAAGCTCGGGGATGGTACCAATCGATCCGCAGGACCCAAATTAGTCCAGATGCAACCACTTTCCAAGTCTCTCCGACCTTCACAAAAAAAGTTATTCAAGAATATCTCTTTCTCCTATGTGCTTTCATCCCTAACCCTAACCCTAACCCTTCCGAAAGTCGGAGAAGCTCAAGGATGGTACCGATCGATGCGCGCTACCCCATTTAGTGGGGGTAGAGCCTACTTGCAAGTCTCTCCGACCTTCACAAAAAAAGTTATTCAAGAATATCTCTTTCTCCTATGTGCTTTCATCCCTAACCCTAACCCTAACCCTTCCGAAAGTCGGAGAAGCTCAAGGATGGTACCGATCGATGCGCGCTACCCCATTTAGTGGGGGTAGAGCCTACTTGCAAGTCTCTCCGACCTTCACAAAAAAAGTTATTCAAGAATATCTCTTTCTCCTATGTGCTTTCATCCCTAACCCTAACCCTAACCCTTCCGAAAGTCGGAGAAGCTCAAGGATGGTACTGATCGATGCGCGCAACCCCATTTAGTGGGGGTAGAGCCTACTTGCAAGTCTCTCCGACCTTCACAAAAAAAGTTATTCAAGAATATCTCCTCAGATTTGGGGGAATTTCGTCGGTCGACCTCTTCCGAAGGTCGTACAAGCTCGGGGATGGTACCAATCGATCCGCAGGACCCAAATTAGTCCAGATGCAACCACTTTTCAAGTCTCTCCGACCTTCACAAAAAAAGTTATTCAAGAATATCTCTTTCTCCTATGTGCTTTCATCCCTAACCCTAACCCTAACCCTTCCGAAAGTCGGAGAAGCTCAAGGATTGTACCGATCGATGCGCGCTACCCCATTTAGTGGGGGTAGAGCCTACTTGCAAGTCTCTCCGACCTTCACAAAAAAAGTTATTCAAGAATATCTCTTTCTCCTATGTGCTTTCATCCCTAACCCTAACCCTAACCCTTCCGAAAGTCGGAGAAGCTCAAGGATGGTACCGATCGATGCGCGCTACCCCATTTAGTGGGGGTAGAGCCTACTTGCAAGTCTCTCCGACCTTCACAAAAAAAGTTATTCAAGAATATCTCCTCAGATTTGGGGGAATTTCGTCGGTCGACCTCTTCCGAAGGTCGTACAAGCTCGGGGATGGTACCAATCGATCTGCAGGACCCAAATTAGTCCAGATGCAACCACTTTTCAAGTCTCTCCGACCTTCACAAAAAAAGTTATTCAAGAATATCTCTTTCTCCTATGTGCTTTCATCCCTAACCCTAACCCTAACCCTTCCGAAAGTCGGAGAAGCTCAAAGATGGTACCGATCGATGCGCGCTACCCCATTTAGTGGGGGTAGAGCCTACTTGCAAGTCTCTCCGACCTTCACAAAAAAAGTTATTCAAGAATATCTCTTTCTCCTATGTGCTTTCATCCCTAACCCTAACCCTAACCCTTCCGAAAGTCGGAGAAGCTCAAGGATGGTACCGATCGATGCGCGCAACCCCATTTAGTGGGGGTAGAGCCTACTTGCAAGTCTCTCCGACCTTCACAAAAAAAGTTATTCAAGAATATCTCCTCAGATTTGGGGGAATTTCGTCGGTCGACCTCTTCCGAAGGTCGTACAAGCTCGGGGATGGTACCAATCGATCCGCAGGACCCAAATTAGTCCAGATGCAACCACTTTTCAAGTCTCTCCGACCTTCACAAAAAAAGTTATTCAAGAATATCTCTTTCTCCTATGTGCTTTCATCCCTAACCCTAACCCTAACCCTTCCGAAAGTCGGAGAAGCTCAAGGATGGTACCGATCGATGCGCGCAACCCCATTTAGTGGGGGTAGAGCCTACTTGCAAGTCTCTCCGACCTTCACAAAAAAAGTTATTCAAGAATATCTCCTCAGATTTGGGGGAATTTCGTCGGTCGACCTCTTCCGAAGGTCGTACAAGCTCGGGGATGGTACCAATCGATCCGCAGGACCCAAATTAGTCCAGATGCAACCACTTTTCAAGTCTCTCCGACCTTCACAAAAAAAGTTATTCAAGAATATCTCTTTCTCCTATGTGCTTTCATCCCTAACCCTAACCCTAACCCTTCCGAAAGTCGGAGAAGCTCAAGGATGGTACCGATCGATGCGCGCAACCCCATTTAGTGGGGGTAGAGCCTACTTGCAAGTCTCTCCGACCTTCACAAAAAAAGTTATTCAAGAATATCTCCTCAGATTTGGGGGAATTTCGTCGGTCGACCTCTTCCGAAGGTCGTACAAGCTCGGGGATGGTACCAATCGATCCGCAGGACCCAAATTAGTCCAGATGCAACCACTTTCCAAGTCTCTCCGACCTTCACAAAAAAAGTTATTCAAGAATATCTCTTTCTCCTATGTGCTTTCATCCCTAACCCTAACCCTAACCCTTCCGAAAGTCGGAGAAGCTCAAGGATGGTACCGATCGATGCGCGCAACCCCATTTAGTGGGGGTAGAGCCTACTTGCAAGTCTCTCCGACCTTCACAAAAAAAGTTATTCAAGAATATCTCCTCAGATTTGGGGGAATTTCGTCGGTCGACCTCTTCCGAAGGTCGTACAAGCTCGGGGATGGTACCAATCGATCCGCAGGACCCAAATTAGTCCAGATGCAACCACTTTCCAAGTCTCTCCGACCTTCACAAAAAAAGTTATTCAAGAATATCTCTTTCTCCTATGTGCTTTCATCCCTAACCCTAACCCTAACCCTTCCGAAAGTCGGAGAAGCTCAAGGATGGTACCGATCGATGCGCGCAACCCCATTTAGTGGGGGTAGAGCCTACTTGCAAGTCTCTCCGACCTTCACAAAAAAAGTTATTCAAGAATATCTCCTCAGATTTGGGGGAATTTCGTCGGTCGACCTCTTCCGAAGGTCGTACAAGCTCGGGGATGGTACCAATCGATCCGCAGGACCCAAATTAGTCCAGATGCAACCACTTTTCAAGTCTCTCCGACCTTCACAAAAAAAGTTATTCAAGAATATCTCTTTCTCCTATGTGCTTTCATCCCTAACCCTAACCCTAACCCTTCCGAAAGTCGGAGAAGCTCAAGGATGGTACCGATCGATGCGCGCAACCCCATTTAGTGGGGGTAGAGCCTACTTGCAAGTCTCTCCGACCTTCACAAAAAAAGTTATTCAAGAATATCTCCTCAGATTTGGGGGAATTTCGTCGGTCGACCTCTTCCGAAGGTCGTACAAGCTCGGGGATGGTACCAATCGATCTGCAGGACCCAAATTAGTCCAGATGCAACCACTTTTCAAGTCTCTCCGACCTTCACAAAAAAAGTTATTCAAGAATATCTCTTTCTCCTATGTGCTTTCATCCCTAACCCTAACCCTAACCCTTCCGAAAGTCGGAGAAGCTCAAAGATGGTACCGATCGATGCGCGCTACCCCATTTAGTGGGGGTAGAGCCTACTTGCAAGTCTCTCCGACCTTCACAAAAAAAGTTATTCAAGAATATCTCTTTCTCCTATGTGCTTTCATCCCTAACCCTAACCCTAACCCTTCCGAAAGTCGGAGAAGCTCAAGGATGGTACCGATCGATGCGCGCAACCCCATTTAGTGGGGGTAGAGCCTACTTGCAAGTCTCTCCGACCTTCACAAAAAAAGTTATTCAAGAATATCTCCTCAGATTTGGGGGGATTTCGTCGGTCGACCTCTTCCGAAGGTCGTACAAGCTCGGGGATGGTACCAATCGATCCGCAGGACCCAAATTAGTCCAGATGCAACCACTTTTCAAGTCTCTCCGACCTTCACAAAAAAAGTTATTCAAGAATATCTCTTTCTCCTATGTGCTTTCATCCCTAACCCTAACCCTAACCCTTCCGAAAGTCGGAGAAGCTCAAGGATGGTACCGATCGATGCGCGCAACCCCATTTAGTGGGGGTAGAGCCTACTTGCAAGTCTCTCCGACCTTCACAAAAAAAGTTATTCAAGAATATCTCCTCAGATTTGGGGGAATTTCGTCGGTCGACCTCTTCCGAAGGTCGTACAAGCTCGGGGATGGTACCAATCGATCCGCAGGACCCAAATTAGTCCAGATGCAACCACTTTCCAAGTCTCTCCGACCTTCACAAAAAAAGTTATTCAAGAATATCTCTTTCTCCTATGTGCTTTCATCCCTAACCCTAACCCTAACCCTTCCGAAAGTCGGAGAAGCTCAAGGATGGTACCGATCGATGCGCGCAACCCCATTTAGTGGGGGTAGAGCCTACTTGCAAGTCTCTCCGACCTTCACAAAAAAAGTTATTCAAGAATATCTCCCTCAGATTTGGGGGAATTTCGTCGGTCGACCCTCTTCCGAAGGACGTACAAGCTCGGGGGATGGTACCAATCGATCCGCAGGACCCAATTAGTCCAGATGCAACCACCCAAGTCTCTCCGACCTTCACAAAAAAAGTTATTCAAGAATATCTCTTTCTCCTATGTGCTTTCATCCCTAACCCTAACCCTTCCGAAAGTCGGAGAAGCTCAAGGATGGTACCGATCGATGCGCGCAACCCCATTTAGTGGGGGTAGAGCCTACTTGCAAGTCTCTCCGACCTTCACAAAAAAAGTTATTCAAGAATATCTCCTCAGATTTGGGGGAATTTCGTCGGTCGACCTCTTCCGAAGGTCGTACAAGCTCGGGGATGGTACCAATCGATCCGCAGGACCCAAATTAGTCCAGATGCAACCACTTTCCAAGTCTCTCCGACCTTCACAAAAAAAGTTATTCAAGAATATCTCTTTCTCCTATGTGCTTTCATCCCTAACCCTAACCCTAACCCTTCCGAAAGTCGGAGAAGCTCAAGGATGGTACCGATCGATGCGCGCAACCCCATTTAGTGGGGGTAGAGCCTACTTGCAAGTCTCTCCGACCTTCACAAAAAAAGTTATTCAAGAATATCTCCTCAGATTTGGGGGAATTTCGTCGGTCGACCTCTTCCGAAGGACGTACAAGCTCGGGGATGGTACCAATCGATCCGCAGGACCCAAATTAGTCCAGATGCAACCACTTTCCAAGTCTCTCCGACCTTCACAAAAAAAGTTATTCAAGAATATCTCTTTCTCCTATGTGCTTTCATCCCTAACCCTAACCCTTCCGAAAGTCGGAGAAGCTCAAGGATGGTACCGATCGATGCGCGCTACCCCATTTAGTGGGGGTAGAGCCTACTTGCAAGTCTCTCCGACCTTCACAAAAAAAGTTATTCAAGAATATCTCTTTCTCCTATGTGCTTTCATCCCTAACCCTAACCCTAACCCTTCCGAAAGTCGGAGAAGCTCAAGGATGGTACCGATCGATGCGCGCTACCCCATTTAGTGGGGGTAAAGCCTACTTGCAAGTCTCTCCGACCTTCACAAAAAAAGTTATTCAAGAATATCTCTTTCTCCTATGTGCTTTCATCCCTAACCCTAACCCTAACCCTTCCGAAAGTCGGAGAAGCCAAGGATGGTACCGATCGATGCGCGCAACCCCATTTAGTGGGGGTAGAGCCTACTTGCAAGTCTCTCCGACCTTCACAAAAAAAGTTATTCAAGAATATCTCCTCAGATTTGGGGGAATTTCGTCGGTCGACCTCTTCCGAAGGTCGTACAAGCTCGGGGATGGTACCAATCGATCCGCAGGACCCAAATTAGTCCAGATGCAACCACTTTTCAAGTCTCTCCGACCTTCACAAAAAAGTTATTCAAGAATATCTCTTTCTCCTATGTGCTTTCATCCCTAACCCTAACCCTAACCCTTCCGAAAGTCGGAGAAGCTCAAGGATGGTACTGATCGATGCGCGCTACCCCATTTAGTGGGGGTAGAGCCTACTTGCAAGTCTCTCCGACCTTCACAAAAAAAGTTATTCAAGAATATCTCTTTCTCCTATGTGCTTTCATCCCTAACCCTAACCCTAACCCTTCCGAAAGTCGGAGAAGCTCAAGGATGGTACCGATCGATGCGCGCAACCCCATTTAGTGGGGGTAGAGCCTACTTGCAAGTCTCTCCGACCTTCACAAAAAAAGTTATTCAAGAATATCTCCTCAGATTTGGGGGAATTTCGTCGGTCGACCTCTTCCGAAGGTCGTACAAGCTCGGGGATGGTACCAATCGATCCGCAGGACCCAAATTAGTCCAGATGCAACCACTTTCCAAGTCTCTCCGACCTTCACAAAAAAAGTTATTCAAGAATATCTCTTTCTCCTATGTGCTTTCATCCCTAACCCTAACCCTAACCCTTCCGAAAGTCGGAGAAGCTCAAGGATGGTACCGATCGATGCGCGCAACCCCATTTAGTGGGGGTAGAGCCTACTTGCAAGTCTCTCCGACCTTCACAAAAAAAGTTATTCAAGAATATCTCCTCAGATTTGGGGGAATTTCGTCGGTCGACCTCTTCCGAAGGACGTACAAGCTCGGGGATGGTACCAATCGATCCGCAGGACCCAAATTAGTCCAGATGCAACCACTTTCAAGTCTCTCCGACCTTCACAAAAAAAGTTATTCAAGAATATCTCTTTCTCCTATGTGCTTTCATCCCTAACCCTAACCCTTCCGAAAGTCGGAGAAGCTCAAGGATGGTACCGATCGATGCGCGCTACCCCATTTAGTGGGGGTAGAGCCTACTTGCAAGTCTCTCCGACCTTCACAAAAAAAGTTATTCAAGAATATCTCTTTCTCCTATGTGCTTTCATCCCTAACCCTAACCCTAACCCTTCCGAAAGTCGGAGAAGCTCAAGGATGGTACCGATCGATGCGCGCTACCCCATTTAGTGGGGTAAAGCCACTTGCAAGTCTCTCCGACCTTCACAAAAAAAGTTATTCAAGAATATCTCTTTCTCCTATGTGCTTTCATCCCTAACCCTAACCCTAACCCTTCCGAAAGTCGGAGAAGCTCAAGGATGGTACCGATCGATGCGCGCAACCCCATTTAGTGGGGGTAGAGCCTACTTGCAAGTCTCTCCGACCTTCACAAAAAAGTTATTCAAGAATATCTCCTCAGATTTGGGGGAATTTCGTCGGTCGACCTCTTCCGAAGGTCGTACAAGCTCGGGGATGGTACCAATCGATCCGCAGGACCCAAATTAGTCCAGATGCAACCACTTTTCAAGTCTCTCCGACCTTCACAAAAAAAGTTATTCAAGAATATCTCTTTCTCCTATGTGCTTTCATCCCTAACCCTAACCCTAACCCTTCCGAAAGTCGGAGAAGCTCAAGGATGGTACTGATCGATGCGCGCTACCCCATTTAGTGGGGGTAGAGCCTACTTGCAAGTCTCTCCGACCTTCACAAAAAAAGTTATTCAAGAATATCTCTTTCTCCTATGTGCTTTCATCCCTAACCCTAACCCTAACCCTTCCGAAAGTCGGAGAAGCTCAAGGATGGTACCGATCGATGCGCGCTACCCCATTTAGTGGGGGTAGAGCCTACTTGCAAGTCTCTCCGACCTTCACAAAAAAAGTTATTCAAGAATATCTCTTTCTCCTATGTGCTTTCATCCCTAACCCTAACCCTAACCCTTCCGAAAGTCGGAGAAGCTCAAGGATGGTACTGATCGATGCGCCGCAACCCCATTTAGTGGGGGTAGAGCCTACTTGCAAGTCTCTCCGACCTTCACAAAAAAAGTTATTCAAGAATATCTCCTCAGATTTGGGGGAATTCGTCGGTCGACCTCTTCCGAAGGTCGTACAAGCTCGGGGATGGTACCAATCGATCCGCAGGACCCAAATTAGTCCAGATGCAACCACTTTTCAAGTCTCTCCGACCTTCACAAAAAAAGTTATTCAAGAATATCTCTTTCTCCTATGTGCTTTCATCCCTAACCCTAACCCTAACCCTTCCGAAAGTCGGAGAAGCTCAAGGATGGTACCGATCGATGCGCGCTACCCCATTTAGTGGGGGTAGAGCCTACTTGCAAGTCTCTCCGACCTTCACAAAAAAAGTTATTCAAGAATATCTCTTTCTCCTATGTGCTTTCATCCCTAACCCTAACCCTAACCCTTCCGAAAGTCGGAGAAGCTCAAGGATGGTACCGATCGATGCGCGCTACCCCATTTAGTGGGGGTAGAGCCTACTTGCAAGTCTCTCCGACCTTCACAAAAAAAGTTATTCAAGAATATCTCCTCAGATTTGGGGGAATTTCGTCGGTCGACCTCTTCCGAAGGTCGTACAAGCTCGGGGATGGTACCAATCGATCTGCAGGACCCAAATTAGTCCAGATGCAACCACTTTTCAAGTCTCTCCGACCTTCACAAAAAAAGTTATTCAAGAATATCTCTTTCTCCTATGTGCTTTCATCCCTAACCCTAACCCTAACCCTTCCGAAAGTCGGAGAAGCTCAAAGATGGTACCGATCGATGCGCGCTAACCCCATTTAGTGGGGGTAGAGCCTACTTGCAAGTCTCTCCGACCTTCACAAAAAAAGTTATTCAAGAATATCTCTTTCTCCTATGTGCTTTCATCCCTAACCCTAACCCTAACCCTTCCGAAAGTCGGAGAAGCTCAAGGATGGTACCGATCGATGCGCGCAACCCCATTTAGTGGGGGTAGAGCCTACTTGCAAGTCTCTCCGACCTTCACAAAAAAAGTTATTCAAGAATATCTCCTCAGATTTGGGGGAATTTCGTCGGTCGACCTCTTCCGAAGGTCGTACAAGCTCGGGGATGGTACCAATCGATCCGCAGGACCCAAATTAGTCCAGATGCAACCACTTTTCAAGTCTCTCCGACCTTCACAAAAAAAGTTATTCAAGAATATCTCTTTCTCCTATGTGCTTTCATCCCTAACCCTAACCTAACCCTTCCGAAAGTCGGAGAAGCTCAAGGATGGTACCGATCGATGCGCGCAACCCCATTTAGTGGGGGTAGAGCCTACTTGCAAGTCTCTCCGACCTTCACAAAAAAAGTTATTCAAGAATATCTCCTCAGATTTGGGGGAATTTCGTCGGTCGACCTCTTCCGAAGGTCTTACAAGCTCGGGGATGGTACCAATCGATCCGCAGGACCCAAATTAGTCCAGATGCAACCACTTTTCAAGTCTCTCCGACCTTCACAAAAAAAGTTATTCAAGAATATCTCTTTCTCCTATGTGCCTTTCATCCCTAACCCTAACCCTAACCCCTTCCGAAAGTCGGAGAAGCTCAAGGATGGTACCGATCGATGCGCCGCAACCCCATTTAGTGGGGGTAGAGCTACTTGCAAGTCTCTCCGACCCTTCACAAAAAAGTTATTCAAGAATATCTCCTCAGATTTGGGGGAATTTCGTCGGTCGACCTCTTCCGAAGGTC